>NC_045700.1:44790640-45090640 GCF_009834535.1 Camelus ferus
CTACTTAAATCTTTCATGACTAGCCCCTTCATTCTTAGGATAAGTTCTGACTCCAAGGCTGCTGGGCCACAAGACTCCATTATTAGCTTGCCCCTGCCTGCTCATCTGGTCACATTGGTCACCATTTCAGCCTCAAATTTGACCCGTAAGCAGTATCAAAGTGTTGCTCCACACACATTCTCTCTGCCCTGGTTCATGCTGTCCCCTCTCCTTGGGAAAACTGGTCCTCTCAGGCCAGGATGGGTCTCTCCTTTGATACAAGTCTGTATCACTTGTATGTACTCCCATACAGTGTTACCATTATCCATTGTTTCTGATTCCACAGTTAGAATGTGAGCGAGTGCCCTGAGGTCAGCGATGGTTTATTTTTGTGTTCCTGGGCACTGAATGAGTAATCAGTAGTGCTTATTTTTTATTTTTCAGTCATATATGTTTGGTCATAGGTACTGTGACTTGACATTAATAAAAATTATCAATAATGTTATGTAACATCTGGTTGTATCTAGAACATTTCACATGTATCTTTTCCTATTCTGTGTGTGTGTGTGTGTGTAGAGAAAGGGAGAAAACTTTATTTTCAAGGATCAAAGGAGTGACATACATGCCTAATAATTATTCACTTTTCAACCTCTCCAGTCTTACTTCTACTTTGTAAGCTCTTTATTTCTTTATTTACATTCTTATTAGGGCAATTTAAGAAATTAATTTCTGTGGATAGAATAGCATTGATTTCTTTTTTCTTGAAAGTATTATATTCTTTTCAAACAAAACTGTTCTCCATTAATTACCATTTCAAGCACCAAACAATTAACACTAACATCCACTCAGTGTTATTGTCTGGCTTTTTCCTCTTTGACTTAGCAGGTTTAATACCTTTTTTTGGAAATGGAAGTCAGGTATGTTTACTGCAGTGCTGTTTAGTCATGAAAAAAAAAACAAAACCCTCCAGATCAGGAAGACATATAGTAAACATGTACACTAGCTACATTATAATTTAGGAGTAACCATTTTTAATGTTTGAATATTTTTCAATATTTAGTGATTAAATTACATATATTCAGCTTTAGGTGAAATGAACAAAGATGTAATCATTGCAGAGCGGAAGGAAAAGAATGGATATTGCCCTCAGGAGATTGATGATATCCAGTTGTCTGAATCAACAGACGATGATGATGAAGATGATACCGTTGATGAAGATAATGAGGAAGACGGGAACACTAATAAGGATACTCATGCCCCGTTAGAGTTAATGACAGAAGTAAGTTTTACTTGTACGTTATAACTTAAGAAACTTAAAAATACTAAAATAGCTAAATAATGTATAGCCTTAAAGATTGAAAAATAGTAAAAAGACCCTTGCCCACATACAGATGCTTACATGGCTACTCATTTCTCTTACTTTAACCAGGGTAGAGGTGAGAGAAGTTTCTGGAACTGACTTACAGTATTCTGGTAAGGGCAAAAACAAGAACAAGGGAAGTCTGGTCATAAAATTCTTCAAAGACTGCTTTAAGAAAAACTTTCTACTTATTGGGCACATGCCAGTTACCGGGGATATTTAGAAATAAATAAGAAAAGTGTGCCCTTACCCTTGAGAACTAACAGGCACATATTTATATAATGCAATTTTTAATAGAATATGTGCTAGTAGAGGTGTTTGTAAAGTTCTCTGGGAACAGGGAGGATTTAGTGATTAATTGAGAAAAGAAGCAGGAGAAATGGGGTACAGGAAGGATTTTTAGAGGAAATGACATGAATGGAGCTTTAGAAACATAAAGGAAGAGGGACGTGTGGGAACAAATTGAGAAGGCATTCCTAGCATAGGAAACAGCATTGGCAAAAGCACTGAAGCCTGGAATGTCACTCCAAAATTGTACATAAACATTTACTGATAATTCTATGGAGAAAATAGTTTCACCTCGCTTGTTGTGATATCACAGTCTGCCTTTGATGTTACACAACTTCATGTGTATTATGATAAAGAACTTCATAATAGTACATTTACATTTCCCCCTTCTCATCCTTTGTATTATTGTTGTCATATATTTTACTTGTACATTTGCTATAAACCCCACAATACATTGTTCTTTTTGTTTTAAGATGGTCAATTATCTTTTAAAAAGTTTTTTTATTGGAAAATTTAAATTAAAATTTAAAAATTAATTTTTTGAAAGACATTTCTAGTTTTTATTCATAGCTTGTATAGATTCAAATTTCCACCTGGTACTGTTTTCCTTTTACCAGAAAAACTTTCTTTACTATTTCTCATAATGTAGTTCTGCTGGAAATGAATTCTCTCCACTTTTGTTTATCTGAAAAAAAGTCTTAATTTCATTTTCAGTTTTAAAGGACTCATTAGCTGGAGGTTATAGGGGGCCAGATTTTTTTTTTTCAGTACTTGGAAATGTTGCTCCGTTGTCTATTATTTTTGCTTAGTTTCAGACAAAATGTCTGCTGTTATTCTTATCTTTATTTACATGTATGTGTCTTTTTTTTACCATCTGTCACATTTTTTTCATCTGTATCATTATTTTTGGCAATTTGATTATGATGTACTTTGATGTGGCACATTTCTTCTATTCATTGAGATTCTCAGATCTATGAGTTTGTAGTTATCACCAGATTTGGAAAATGTTTGGTTATTAAGTCTTCAGATATTTTTTTTCTAACCTATACCCACCCTCTCTTCAGCTGGACTATAGTTATGCAATGTTAGACCACCCAGTATTGTCCCAAAGGTCACTGATGTTCCTCTTTTTTCCTGTTTTTTCTATGTATTTTATTTTAGAAATTTCTAATGCTATGTATTCAAGTTCATATTTTCTCTGCTGTTATAATCTGCTATTAAGTCTATCTCTGTTCTTCCCTCCCTCTGCCTCCCTACCCACCTGTCTCTCCCTCTCTTTCTTTCTCTCTCTCTCTCTATATATATATTCATTTAAGATATCCTGTTTATCATCTCTAGAAGTTTTCTTTAAATATTTTTGTAACTATCATTTCTCTTCTTACCATGTTTGTATTTTCTCTACATTTGAGCATATGGCATGGATTTTTTTTTAACATTTTTTTATTGATTTATAATCATTTTACAATGTTGTGTCAAATTCCAATGTTTAGCACAATTTTTCAGTTATTCATGGACATATACACACTCATTGTCACATTTTTTTCTCTGTGAGTTATCATAACATTTTGTGTTTATTTCCCTGTGCTATACAGTGTAGTCTATTCTACACTTTTGAAATCCCAGTCTATCCCTTCCCACCCTCCACCCCCCTGGTAACCACAAGTCTGTATTCTCTGTCTGTGAGTCTATTTCTGTCCTTTATTTACGCTTTGTTTTTGTTTGTTTGTTTTTGTTTTTGTTTTTTAGATTCCACATATGAGCCATCTCATATGGTATTTTTCTTTCTCTTTCTGGCTTACTTCACTTAGAATGACATTCTCCAGGAGCATCCATGTTGCTGCAAATGGCATTATGTTGTCGGTTTTTATGGCTGAGTAGTATTCCATTGTATAAATATACCACCTCTTCTTTATCCAGTCACCTGTTGATGGACATTTAGGCTGTTTCCATGTTTTGGCTATTGTAAATAGTGCTGCTATGAACATTGGGGTGCAGGTGTCATCCTGAAGTAGATTTCCTTCTGGATACAAGCCCAGGAGTGGGATTCCTGGGTCATATGGTAAGTCTATTCCTAGTCTTTTGAGGAATCTCCACACTGTTTTCCATAGTGGCTGCACCAAACTGCATTCCCACCAGTAGTGTAGGAAGGTTCCCCTTTCTCCACAGCCTCTCCAGCATTTGTCATTTGTGGACTTTTGAATGACGGCCATTCTGACTGGTGTGAAGTGATACCTCATTGTAGTTTTGATTTGCATTTCTCTGATAATTAGTGATACTGAGCATTTTTTCATGTGCCTATTGATCATTTGTATTTCTTCCTTGGAGAATTGCTTGTTTAGGTCTTCTGCCCATTTTTGGATTGGGTTGTTTGTTTCTTTCTTAGTAAGTCGTATGAGCTGCTTACATATTCTGGAGATCAAGCCTTTGTTGGTTTCATTTGCAAAAATTTTCTCCCATTCTGTAGGTTGTCTTTTTGTTTTACTTCTGGTTTCCTTTGCTGTGCAGAAGCTTGTAAGTTTAATTAGGTCACATTTGTTTATTCTTGCTTTTATTTCTATTGCTTGGATAGACTGTCCTAGGAGAACATTTTTGGGATTTATGTCAGATAATGTTTTGCCTATATTTTCTTCTAGGAGGTTTATTGTATCTTGTCTTATGTTTAAGTCTTTGATCCATTTTGAGTTGATTTTTGTGTATGGTGTAAGGAGTGTTCTAGTTTCATTGATTTACATGCTGCTGTCCAGTTTTCCCAACATCATTTGCTGAAGAGACTGTCTTTATTCCATTGTATATTCTTGCCTCCTTTGTCAAAGATGAGTTGACCAAAAGTTTGTGGGTTCATTTCTGGGCTCTCTATTCTGTTCCATTGGTCTATATGTCTGTTTTGGTACCAATACCATGCTGTCTTGATGACTGTAGCTCTATAGTATTGTCTGAAGTCTGCGAGGGTTATTCCTCCAGCCTTTTTCTTTCTCTTCAGTAATGCTTTGGCAATTCTAGGTCTTTGATGGTTCCATATGAATTTTATTATGATTTTTTCTAGTTCTGTGAAATATGTCCTGGGTAATTGGATAGGGATTGCATTAAATCTGTAGATTGCCTTGGGCAGTGTGACCATTTTAACAATATTGATTCTTCCAATCCAAGAGCATGGAATATCTTTCCATTTTTTAAAGTCTTCTTTAATTTCCTTCAGTCAATGGTTTATAGTTTTCTGTGTATAATTCTTTCACCTCCTTGGTTAGATTTATTCCCAGATATTTTATTACTTTGGGTGCTATTTTAAAGGGGATTGTTTCTTTACTTTCTTCTTCTGTTGATTTATCGTTAGTGTAAAGAAATGCAACTGATTTTTGAACGTTAATTTTGTAACCTGCTACCTTGCTGAATTCTTCAATCAGCTCTAGTAGCTTTTGTGTGGACCTTTTAGGGTTTTCTATATATAGTAACATGTCATCAGCATATAATGACACTTTTACCTCTTCTTTTCCAATTTGGATCCCTTTTATTTCTTTCTCTTGCCTGACTGCTGTGGCTAGGACTTCCAGGACTATGTTGAATAGGAGTGGTGATAGTGGGCATCCTTGTCTTGTCCCACATTTTAGTGGGAAGCTTTTGAGTTTTTCACCGTTGAGTACTATGCTGGCTGTAGGTTTGTCATATATAGCTTTTATTATGTTGAGATATGTTCCCTCTATACCCACTTTGGCTGAGAGTTTTTATCATAAATGGGTGTTGAATTTTATCAAATGCTTTTTCTGCATCGATTGAGATGATCATGTGGTTTTTGTCCTTTCTCTTGTTGATGTGATGTATTACACTGATTGATTTGCGTATGTTGAACCAGCCTTGTGTCCCTGGGATGAACCCCACTTGGTCATGATGTATAATCTTTTTTATGTGTTGTTGGATTCTATTTGCTAAAATTTTGGTGAGGATTTTGGCGTCTATGTTCATCAGTGATATTGGCCTATAATTCTCTTTTTTTGTAGTGTCTTTGCCTGGTTTTGGTATCAGGGTGATGGTGGCTTCATAGAATGAGTTTGGGAGTATTCCCTCCTTTTCGATCGTCTGGAAGAGTTTGAGAAGGACTGGTATGAGTTCTTCTTTGTATGTTTGGTAGAATTCCCCGGTGAAGCCGTCCGGTCCTGGACTTTTATTTGTAGGGAGGTTTTTAATTGCTATTTCTATTTCCTTTCTAGTGATCGGATTGTTCAAGTGTTCAGATTCTTCTTGATTCAGTTTTGGTGGACAGTATGTTTCCAGAAACTTGTCCATCTCCTCTAGGTTATCCAGTTTGGTTCCATATAGTTTTTCATAATATACTCATATGATATTCTGTATTTCTATTTTGTTTGTTGTAATTTCTCCATTTTCCTTTCTTATTTTGCTAGTTTGTGCTCTCTTTTTTTTCTTCTTTGTGAGTTTGGCCAGAAGTTTGTCGATTTTATTTACTTTTTCAAAAAACCAGCTTTTGGTTTGGTTGATTTTTTCTATGGTCTTGTTAATCTCTATTGTTTTTAATTCCTCTCTGATCTTTATTATTTCCTTCCTTCTGCTGCTTTTTGGGGCTTTTTGTTCTTCTTTTTCTAATTCATTCAGGTGGTGGGTTAAATTGTTAATTTGAGATTGTTCTTCTTTTTTGAGGAAGGCCTGTATTGCTATAAACTTCCTTCTTAGCACTGCCTTTGCTGTGTCCCATAGGTTTTGAGTGGTTGTGCTTTCATTCTCATTTGTCTCAAGGTATTTTTTAATTTCAGCTTTGATTTCCTCATTGATCCATTGTTTTTTCAATAACATACTGATTAATCTCCATGCTTTCCTTTTTTTCTCCTTTGTTTCTCTGTTGTTGATTTCCAGTTTCATGGCATTGTGGTCAGTAAAGATGCTTGAGATAATTTCTATCTTCTTAAAATTGTTGAGGTTTCTTTTGTGCCCAAGTACATGATCGATCCTGGAAAATGTTCCATGTGCACTTGAAAAGAATGTATATCCTATTTTTGGGGGGTGTAATGCTCTGAAAATATCCACCAAATCTAGTTTTTCTATTGTAGTATTTAATTTCTCTGTTGCCTTGTTTATTTTCTGTCTGGAAGATCTGTCTAGTGATGTTAATGCAGTGTTAAAATCTCCAACTATGATTGTATTCCCATCAATATCCCCCTTTATCTCTGTTAGTAATTCTTGTATGTACTTAGGTGCTCCTATATTGGGTGCATATATATTAACGAGTGTAATATCCTCATCTCGTATCACTCCTTTAATCATTATAAAATGTCCTTCTTTATCTTTCTTTATGGCCTTTGTTTTAAAGTCTATTTTGTCTGAAATCAGTACTGCAACACCTGCTTTTTTGGCTTTTCCATTTGCATGGAATATCCTTTTCCATCCTTTCACTCTCAATCTATATGTGTCCTTCTCCCTAAAGTGGGTCTCTTGTATGCAGCATATTGAAGGTTCTTGCTTTATTATCCAGTCTGCCACTCTGTGTCTTTTGACTGGAGCATTTAGTCCATTAACATTTACAGTAATTAATGATAGATGTGTGTTTATTGCCATTTTGAACTTATCTTTGCGGTTGAATTGGTATATCCTCTTTGTTCCTCTCTTCTTCCTTTTGTGATTTGATAATTTTCCTTTGTATTATCATGGATTTTATTTAATTTTTGTGACTCCTTTGTAAATTTTTGGCTTGTGGTTACCCTTTTTTGTAAATCTGTCAACCCATTACTATAACTGTTTCTATTAAACTGATAGTAACATGATCTCAAACCCATCCTACTGTTAAAAAAATTTTAAAAAGAAAGAAAAAAATATTCTATATTTCCCTGCCTCCCTCTCCCACTTTCAGTGATTTGTATGTCTTCTTTTATAATTTCATGTTTACTTTATTTGTAGTTCATGAGTTATCACCTTTCCAGTTGTGTGTTTCTCATTTCTGTAGCATCCTGCTGCTTTTCTATTTAGAATAGCCCTTTCAATATTTCTTTTAGCATGGGTTTAGTGTTGCTAAACTCCTGCAGCTTTTTTTTGTCTGTGAAACTCTTTATTTCTCCTTCTATCCTCAAGGATAGCCTTGCTGGATAAAGGATCCTAGGCTGCATCTTTTTTTCATTCAGGGCTTTGAATATATCTTGCCACTCCCTTCTGGTCTGTAGTGTTTGTGTAGAGAAATCAGCTGAGAGCCTTATGGGGGTTCCCTTGTAACTTACTCTTTGCTTTTCTCTTGCTGCCTTTAGAATCATTTCTTTATCCTTGACTCTGGCCATCTTGATTATGATATGTCTTGGTGTGGGTCTATTTGGGTTCTTCCTGTTTGGGACCCTCTGAGCTTCCTGTACTTGGATATCTGATTCCTTCTTTAAGTTTGGGAAGTTTTCAGTCATGATTTCTTCAAAAACCTTTTCGATCCCCTTTGATCTTTCTTCTCCTTCTGGGACCCCTATTATGCGAAGATTGGGACGCTTTATATTATCCCATAGGTCCCTCATGCTATTTTCATTATTTTTTATTTGCTTCTCTTGTAGTTCTTCTGAATGGGTGCTTTCTATTGCCCTGTCTTCTAGATCACTAATTCGTTCCTCTGCATTATCTAGTCAGCTTTGCACAGCTATTAGATCATTCCTCATCTCTGTCAATGAGTTTACCCATTCTACTTGGCTCTTCTTTATAGCTTCAATTTCATTTTTGACATATTTTATATCTCTAAACACTATCTCTTTTAATTCCTTCAGCAATTCGATCACTCCTTTTTTGAAATCTTGATCTAGTAGGCTATCGATGTCTATTTCGTTGATCTTTCTTTCAGGGGATTTCTCTTGTTCTTTTAATTGGGAAAGGTTTTTCTGCTTCTTCATCTTGCTCATAGCTCTTTGTCACGGTGGTTTATGGAGTATCAGTTGTTTATTTTGGTCCTTAAGGATTTTATCTATCTGATGCCTATTTAGGAATAGAACTTAGGAAAAAAAGAAAAAAAAAAATAAGAGAGAGAGAAAGAATTTTAAAAGAAGGGAGAAAGAGGGTTTGAAAACAGTGTATAATAAATAATAGAAGAGTGAGTTGAAGCAGAGTATTAATCGGGTTGAGACGTCCTTTTAAAACCTTTACAAAAAAAGGGGGGGGGATGAATAGATGTATTTGAAACCTGTGTCTAATCAATAGCAGGACATCAAAACCCAAGAGAAATAGAAATGAATTAAGAAGTAAAGATTAAGAGAGTGATAGAAAATAGAACAGGTAAAAACAGATTTAAATAAAAAAGGGGGGGGCGGTTTGTCGGTGTTCTCCTGGAGTCTGTGTGCTTTTAATGTGAAGTCTTTCTGTCTTCGTCCTGTTTTGGAAGCTCAGCTTGCTGTTTTCAGAGGCCCTCCGTTGGCACCCTCTTCTGTGCTGCTCCCAGCACCTGTCGGGCAAACAGATCGCCCTCCTCCTAACACTGGGTCAGGTGCAGCTCTCTGCTGTGGGCGGGCGGGTCGCTGCCCCTCCAGATGCCGCAGTCAGATGTTGCAGACTGGCCAGGTAGGAGGGCGGGTCGTGCCCCCTCCCAGCGCCTCGGTCAGGGGCTGTGTTCCTGCCCGAAAGGCGGGGGCCGCTCTCCCTCTACCTGCACCGCCGGTAGTTCCGCTCTCTGTGCGGCTGCGCGCTCCGCCCTGGTCGGCGCTCCGCGGGTGGGCTCGGGGAAGACCGAGGGACAGCCCTGTCCCTGCTCCGAGCCAAAATCCAGCTCCTTGTTTGTCTTTGTGGAGCAAGTTCTCTGAGGGACCAGGATGGAAGGATCCTATCTGCCCCAGGGCTGCAGGCCAGTCTCAGTCTGGCCTTTGAGGCTGCTAAGCCCTTCCGTGCGAATGCAGGTTTCGCGCCCGCCCCCTCCTGAGTGCTAAGCGCGGAGGATACGGCGGCTGTGCCTGAGCCCCGCCTCTCTTCCCCCGAAAACTTTCCGCGGGTTTTCAGAGATGGGGGTGTGCACCCTTCCCCCGAGAGCACATCAACCTTGCTGCTTTATGGAGGGCCCAGGTTGTTCTGCCCTGTGCACCCACAGCCAGGGCGCGCAGCCCCTTGCGTTCCCCCGGGGCCGCCTCCGTGCAGCCACTTCCGTCCTCCGCCCGGCTTGTGCAGCCTGGCCCTGCCCGCCGCTGCCGGCCGGCGTCTCAGGCTGGGTGTCGGGGGGGACGCTCTGTACCCGTTTAACTTAGTTCTGTTAGTCAAGGGCTGCTCTGTACAGATCCGAGCCTCGGAGGCTCCCCCTCCGTCCCGCTGGCCTCTCAGTTGGAGAGGGGAGACCCGGCGAGCGAGCGCCAGTCCTCCTTTGCCGCTCCCTCCCCGCGGGACCCGTCCCGCGCTGCTTTGCCTTTTGTTCTTTCTTTTTTCCTTTTCTCCTACCAGATTTTTGGCGTCTTTATCTTTTGAAGAGGGCGATGTTCTGTCGGAGTTCCGCAGGTGCTCTGGTTGGCTGAGTGGGTCTGTAGTTGTGGGTCTTGGTGTATTTGTGGGAGAGGGTGACCTGCGAGCGTCCTTCTACTCCGCCATCTTCTCCGTCTCTCGGCATGGATTTATAATAGCTATTTTAACATGTTTGTCTGTTATGCTATCATCTTTCTCAATTCTAGATCAATTTCTACTGATTATGTTTTCTCCTGCATCTTTGCCTGCCTGGTAACTTTTTTTTTTTTTTTTTTTACCAAATCCTAGATATTATAAATTTTATATTCTTGGATACAAACTTTTGTTTTTCTTTTCATTTTGTTGAACTTTGGTCTGGGACAGTTGCATTACTTGGAAATAGGCTTTTCTATTTGAGTCTTGCTTTTAAACTTTGCTGGAAGGATCCAGGGCAACCTTTATAGTGTAGGGACACTAACTCATACCCTTATGAGAACTCTTCCCAGTGTTCTGTGTATTAAGAGGACCTTCCACTTTGGCTGGGGAGAACATGAGCTCTTCTCAGCCTTGTGTGAGGGCCAGTGAGTGTTCCATCTGCTCATTCTAGTGATTCTTTTTCCAACTTCAGTTTCTTAATACTCATATGTAGATCAATACCAAGACTCTTTCACATTATTACATGTCCCTATCTCTTACATAGTAAACCTAGTGTACTGTGCATGTGGTTCAGAATATGTCACACACAAGTAGGGACAATCATCCAAGTAAAGGGTTATTTTTTAATGGAAACAGTCTAAAATAGTTTAGTAAATTGTAGAGCCTAAGTAAGTAAAAATACATAAGAATATTAATTCCATGGGGAGAAAATGATTATGGTATGTGGTATATTTTTTAAAAGCTACTGAATAATCCTCGCTTTTGTAAATGTATGTGTTCATTTACAGAAAAAATATTAAGCAATATACATGGAGACGTTAAAAGTAAACATCTCTAGATGGTAGAAATATAGATGCTTTTTAATTGCGAGCAGTTTAGCATTTAAATTTCCTACATATGAAAGTATATATTACTTTGTAACAGAAAATGTAATAAAAATAGTAAAAAGCAAAACTATATAGTACAAGAGCAATACTGGAAAATACTGAATATATGTAATTGTCAATCTACATTTTTTCTTAAGTGTTGTTGTGTAATTATGGACTAAGTTTGCAAATAAAAGCTGTATCTGAACCAAAGGGATGTTAAAGTGTTTAATGTCTTCCCTGCCTCTGCCAGTGGAATCAACCTGTGTCTTCCCAAATTGTTCAGTAGCACATACACAGTGTGGCCACAGCAAAGCAGAGGAATCATACTTATTCTGGGTTGCCCTGCCTTTAGAAGTCCTTAATATTCTTCATTAACTAATTGATTACAGACTCACTCGTGGAAAAACATATGTAAATGTTAAAAGCAAAATAGTTAATCATTAATGGAATATTTTCTAGGGAGTTTATAATGGACATTTATCTTTGTGAAACTACATACCTGAAGCATTTCTTCCTGTTTTCCAGTTCCTGAGAGCAGAAATGGGCCAAGACTACCATTTGGCAAAAAAATTATGTCAGATGAGTAAGTTCAAAATACTTTTCCATTTTCTGATCTTCTCTTTGTTTCAAAATACATTGCATCATCTGTAAAATAGTTTGATTATCATACATCTAGTGAATTCCCTGATAGTGTCTCAGTGATTCCTTGATAGTAAAAATTGGTATACAGATTAATGAGACTTCTAGAGTAACTTTGAGTGGAATAACCTAACAGCAACTAATTACACTATTAGAAAATAAGTCAAAATCTTTACCTTCATAATAATGGGTTAGTAACGTTATGCCTTTAGTTTCAGAGAGGTATCATATAGTGCAGTAAACCTTACATAACATACAGTTATTTCACAAGTATTTGAGTATCTACATGTGCAGGCACTGTTCTAACACTGAAGACACAGCAGTCAATAAGACAGATAACAATTCCACATTTATATTTAGCGTGAGACAGATAATAAACATATATAACTAGGGTATCATAAATGATGGGTGCTATGGAGGAAAATAAGCGAGGAAAAAGAAATAGAAAGTTCTAGGAGGAGGCAAAACAGTTTTAAATAGGATGGTCCAGGAAGGCCTCCCTGGAAGACCCGAGAAAATGCTTGGAGAAGCTGAGGGAATGAGTCATGTCATCTGGAGGAAGTGCATTCCAGGCAGGACTAATAGCAGACGTGCTGAGACACGAGTGTGCCTGGCCAGGAACAGCAAGGAAGCCAGAGTGCCCGGAGCAGACTAAGCCAGGGGAAGTGTGATAGGAGGTGAGGTCGGAGAGGTTAAGGTCAGGGGTTGTGCACGTTGCATGGCACTTTTTCAGCAGTTTGAGGGTGGTGGCCTTTTCTCTAAGGGAGGAGACAAACCACTGGACACTTGAGTAGAGGAATGAGATGAAGTATTTAACTTTTCTATCCTTGGGTTCTTGTAGTTTGATTTGGTGTTCAAAATAGTTGTGGTTTTCTTTGTATTTAAGCAAAGAGAGGTTTGGGCAATTTGCTAAGTTTCTTAACTCCGTGGGTTGATGTTTTCATCAACATTGAAGATTTCTTGGCCATTACCTTTTCAAAGATCACTTCTGCCCCATTCTCTGTCTCTCTTCTCTTCCTGGGTCTCCAATTACACAGAAATTAGACTTTTTTCATGGTGCCCCACATGTATCTTATACTCAGCTCTGTTTTTTCCATCTCTTTTTATTTCTGTGCTTCAGTTTGGGCATTTTCTACTGACCTATTTTTGAATTAGTTCATTCTGTCTTTCTCTGTGTCCAATCTACTGTTAAAACCACCCAGTGAAATCTTAATTTCAAGGATTGTATTTTCCAATTTTAGAAAGTCTATTTAATGATTTTGAAAGATTCCAGCTCTCTGTCAAAATCCATAATCCTTTCAACTATTTTACCATCTTTTTCTCTTAACTCATTAGTCTTCGTTATTTTAAAGGAGAAAATGGCAACTCTACAATTAAACTTTGTTGATAATAGAACTTAAAATACTAACTTTTGTAGAATTAAGTCTTATGGTTAAAATCCTTCAGTGAAATTGTGGCATAGGGACATGAAGGTCTAACCCTCACTTGCCTCACAAAGTCCCCACTGTGGATACAGGACCTCTTAAATCACTGGCTGATTTTTAAAATGGATTTCTTGAATGCTCTAACACTACCGATTTTATATCCAAAATAACTTGCCTTGTTTAATCCTTTCCAGCACTTCTGATCCTTTAGAACCATTG
Organism: Camelus ferus; assembly: GCF_009834535.1. Taxonomy (NCBI): domain Eukaryota; kingdom Metazoa; phylum Chordata; class Mammalia; order Artiodactyla; family Camelidae; genus Camelus; species Camelus ferus. The sequence goes on from NC_045700.1 coordinate 44,803,954, forward strand.
AGTAAAATATTTTGATCAAAACTATTTTGGGTAGCCCAGAAACATAGAATTTCCAATCAGAGGGAACCCTTAGAGAATCATCTCCAATGCTCTCTTTTTATAAATAATGAAAAGGAAGCAGAGAGGGGTTGAGCGGCTTGCTCAGCCCCACTAAGGGAGCAAGACACAACCAGAACTGGAAACCAAGCCTCCTTTCTCACAACAGCTTTTTTTTCTCTGTAGTGGCTGGTGGAGAAGTGAGTGATTCTGTAGCTCTGGCTCCCAAATCTCTTGAGTTTCTGGTCAAGCCTAATTATGGGGAAATTAATATATTATATTCCCATATTCATCTGTCATTTTAGAAAGCCTCTGGCTCAAGCTTACAAAATACAGACATTGATAGCACCACCTCTGTCTGCCAGTTTTGGCCATTAGCCCTCCATAAACACCAGGTGCTCAATAAAATGCTTATTGACCTGACTTGAACCAGTGCATGTGAATTAAGTGTCAGGCCAGTAGGATGAAAAAGTTCAAACTGATCTATCTTAACAGGGTTCTGTTCCTTTAAAAACTTCCTTCCTTTCTTCCTTTCAGGAAATCCATGTTGAGCACTAACTCTATAACAGACATTATGCCAGGGGCTGGAGAGAAGGCAGAAATCAGAGCACACATGCTCTAAACCCTTTTGCGGTTGACATCAGACATGGTTTGGCGTGGTTTGCACTCTTACTGATCATTCTTTTCTGTCCGGTAAATAGTGGTGTCTCTAAAACTAAGGATTAGACTCTTGGAAAGGAAGCTAAGACAGGCACCATGATCCAGGGAGCCAGGCGGGAAAGAGCTGCTCCCAAGAGGAAGAAGAGGCTGATGGGAAGAGTGAACAAAAAGGCTCAGAGATGGGGGTAGTGAGCAGGGGTGTGCATAGTATGATTGGCTACCCCTGATGCAGATTGCCAGCCAAGGATGTGAAATTAGGGAGGCCCAGGTCTGGCAATGCCAGGCATGTTCAAGGAAGACAGAGAGTTGGAGACAGACTCTGTCTCAGGGAAAAGGAATTGCTAGTTCTTTGATGCCAGTAGGAACTCTTGGCTGAGGGCTGGCCAAAGTTCCTTTTTCAGTTCAGAGCAATGGACAAAATGAATTTTTTGCATCTAGTATGGAGCCCAAAATATTATATGTAAATTCTTACAGCATAGATACTCTTTTGTCTCTTTTTTCCATCTTCTAGCGCTTCTACAGAACACTCCTCCTTCCTCTACATGTATATTTTTATGTATTTATAAATTTATGCATGTAAACATAGATTATGTATTTACATATTTATAACTATGTTTTGAGCACCTACTATGGGAACTTTCGGGAATACATTGTTTAATTCTTACATCAATTCCTTGAGGCAGATTTGATTAACCCTATTTTATAGATGAGGAAACTGAGGCTAACAAGGAGAGCTAATTCACCCAAAGTCACACAGCTACCCAGTTGTAAAGCTAACATTAGATCCCAGGACTGGTTTAAAAGCCTTTGACTTCTTACTGTATTTCCATTTCTTCATTCAATTAATAAGCTTATGTTTCTGGTCAAGCAGGCATAGATTTGGAAAAGAGATGTGTTTGTGGATCAATCAGGTTGAAAGTGCTCCTGTAAGTTGACTAATGTATTTTTATTTGTATCTAAGGCAATTAATTTATATGAAATAATGCATCCTTGTCCCTTCAGAAATGTTTTACCAATTGATCTTCTTGAATAAAGCCTCTGATTCCTAGTATGTTTTCTTTTTATCCTGCCTTCTAAAAAAATTTTTTTAGTGAAGGCTTGGAAAAGTGATTTTTTAAATGGGACTGAAAGTCAAGAGTCTCAAGTACTTTTCTTAGTTTATCTCATAATCCACTGTGAGATTTCATACCAGTCTTCCCATTTCTTAGTCTCTTCACATGCGGCTCAGTCATCGCAGGGTGCCAACACTTCTGCTCACAGGCAGCCTGAGATTCTACAAAAATAACATTTAGGCCTAGAAGACCTACTTCATCAATTATAATAATTGTAAATGTTTAAGAATAATGGCCTGAAAACCACAATGGTTCTCATCATTATGGGCCTAACACAAATACAGATGTATCTTCAGAAAAGATAGTTCCTAGAAAGTTTTCTATTTCTTTTTGAGTAAAATAAGTCACCCTTTCTTAATAACCTAGAGGCTAATTTCGTCTAGGCATAGAAGGACTGCTTCCCATTTAGTTGTCTATATTCACTTATTCCATTTTTTTGATGTTTTGAGGGCTCCAGCTCTGTGTCAGTTACTCTCTAAGGGCTGCAACAGTGAACAAGACCAGTGTTCTGCCCACCCTGGAGTAGCCTCCAGTCTGAGGCCCTTAAAGGCCCCATGGGCAGCAGAACACCACCCCCGCCCCATGCTCCCAGGTCCCTGTCCCAGCCGTTCGGCTGGAAGAAAGCATCCACTCATCCACTGCATGCTTAGGAATGAACCAAGCCTTTCTCTGCGCCCAGAGCCATTCTGGGAAAACTAATCATCAGCATTTCTTCAGCATTCACCATGCACCAAGGACTGAACTAAGTACTTTATCTACATTATCTCATTGATTCAGATCGGCCTGATGTGGCCAATGGTATTATTACAGGTAAGGGAAGTAAGGTGCAGAGATATCCCTTTCCCCATGGTGACCCAGCTAGACAGTGGCAGGACCATGATTTGCATCTGACAGTCTTTCTTCAGGGTCCATGCCAGCCTCTGTTTATGGGCCCAGGTTGGGAAACAACTCCCAGAATGTTACCTGCACATACTAAGGGCTTCTCTGTAGGGTTTGTAAAAAGGTAAGAGAATAAGAACTTTTTATTTATCGCCTAGGATGGATGTTGCTGGGCTAAGTTTCAAAGCAGATACCTTTCCCTCACTCTGAAAATTGACATTGGCCAGCAAATAAACCATGAGAATAAATCATGAGAGAGCTGAGCCCATACTCCAGTCTCATGGAATCATCCCAGTTCCAATGTAAAATTGTATAAGCTATGTTCCAAAGAATGTTGGTCCAAGATTTCTTAGTAAGAGTCCTGCCAGAAAGGATTCCATGGGAATAACAAATTGGGGAAACCACATTCTCCTCTCTGTAAGATTCATAATAGTTATGAGCATATTATATAAAATCCTGCAGTTGCCCCTTACTGTCAGCTCTACCCGAATAACTTCATTTAATCTAGTTTCCCAAATACGTGTTATCATCTTAAGAAACCGGTATCTCCAGCAGCAAGTTGGAGAAACTCTGCTCTAGAAAGAGGCTTAGCTTCAGAGGAAGATTTAGACTGCTAATGATAAGCATATTTTAGTCCAAGTTAAAATGTATAAAAAGTCACTTTTATTAGAAGCCTTAAAAGATGTGTAAATACCTATAGGACCCTTGAAAGTAGCTTCTAAGCAGGCACACATGCTAACCCAGTTTGATGGTAAATTGTTATCTTAGTGGGATTAGGAAATAAAGGCATTGGTTTGGGGTGTCAGGATGAAAGCCATATGGAGTGAGATCCTCTGAGCCAATGGGGCCTAGTTGAACCATCCATAGTTCTCTCTTAGCCAGGCGAATAGCACACTTGATGTTTCAGTGCCCCCTGGGGGCCATCAAGATATCATGCAGGAGTCACAACATTAAATGGATGGTGCAGGATTATGAATACTGAAGGCAAATAGGAAGAAGGCAGCGAGAGATCTATAGAGTGAGATCTAAAAAAACTAAATAAAATAGTCTAGAAAACTCTGAAACAAAAAGTGTATATCTTTCTGGCCTCATATTACATTGGTAATATGCCAAGAAGCCTAAAAAAATCTATCAATATGGTCCAAAAGAAAGATGACACATTCACTTAAAGGATCACACATAGAAATAAATAGTGCTAAAAACAATGGGTCTGATGAAGCAGTGAGAGGGCTGTTAAGTAGTTGATGACTGGGGTATCATTAGCAAAGTCTCCATGTTTTTTGGGATTTGTACTTTGGGGAATGATTATAGTCAAGAAACGCTTTGGCTCCAGGCCTGTGAGGGATGCCTCATAGTGATGGAGGCTGCATTCTTTGGACAGGAGGTAGAAAAATATAATGAGGATTATTTCCCTTACAAAGCGCCTAAGATAAGCAGAGCATTTTCTCTATTCATGTTAAGATATACCCGTGGTATAATTGTTGGTGTTTTCACTCTGTGTTTTCACTTACTCTGATTGACAGTTTCAATCTCATTCTGAGGAGCTGTTTGCTGAAACACTTTGAACATTAATAACACACATTCTGTTGTCCATTTTCAGTCCTAATCTATGAACCAGAAAATCCTGAGGCCAAGGAGTTTTTGTCACTTATTGAAGAATTGTTGCGGATGGGTAAATTTAAAGATTGGTATTTCTTATTTTTTATAGAACTATGAGTAGTTACTATTTAAAAATCCATTATCCCAAGAGATTGGTAAAGTACATCCTCAGGAAGTGGTTAAGAAAAGGCTAAATGGCTGTCTGGATGGTTTAGTGAAACCATCTCATCCTCCTGTGGATGGTCAAGATGACTCCCTTTTCTCTGTGGAGTGGAACTGCCCAAGCAAAGCAGGTTCCCCGGGCACAAGGTGTGGGGCACCAACAGAGTCTTCAGAGGGGACAAAATGTGCTTCTTGTCCCAGATACTAAAGGGATTATCCCACAGTCCCAAGCAAAGCCAGTAACCTCTAAATTACCCTAAATCTCACTTACTCTAACTCTGTTTAAGTAAGAATTAAGTTGACAATAGTAAAAAGTATTTTTATAGGCCTATGTTTTAAATTTACTTTAAACATCTTTGTGCCAGTAAGAATATGTTCTTCTTTGCACTACAGCTTTGACCCTACATATAGTTAGCAAAATTCAGCTCAGTTCTCACATTCCAAAAATATATATTTCATAGTGGAGAGGGAAACAAGAGAATTGTGATTTTTCAGGGTGGAAATATTAAGCAACATTTTAAGCAATTCTCTTCCTTTCTGTGACAGAGAAAGCTCAGAATCTTGAGGAAGATGATGAAGAGAGCGAAGAAGACAGTAGTGCTGCGAGTGAAGGAGAGAGCAGTGAGGAGCCAAGTGAAGAAAGCTCTGATGAATGTGAAGATGGGTGATGATAGTTGCTTACTAGAGTTTAACCTTCATGTATGTTCATTACCGTATACTTTGGAAATATAAAGAGAAGAGCTGCATTGCAGTCTAATTGTTCTTTATTTGGTACAGAGTTCTTTTAATTTATCCATATTGGCTTGAGCTCCTTCTTAATATTTAGATTTTAGCTCAGTGTGAGCTACTCAGAGAGGGAAATAGTCATTGGAAACACTTACACAGCACTGTGTGCCAGGTGCTGTTCTCTACACATAAATTTATTGAATCCAACAAACACATGAGGTAAGCACTATTATTTTCATTAGACAGATGAGAAAACTGAGGCACAGAGAGTGTAAACATTTTAACCAGTATCATATACCTCTTGCTTGGTAGAGCCTGGATTTATATACACATTATGTTTCCCAAATCCATCCTCTCAGCCCCTCCCACATGCACCATGTTAGGCACTTTTGTATCATTTGTTTCATGTTCTCTATAGTATGTATCAGTACCAGAAGTTCTTATTTAACTATCTGTTCTTTTTTTTTTTTTTTTTCATCTTTACAGCCTAGACTTTATTTGTCAACATTTAAAACTTTTTTAATTTTTATTTTATTTTTATTTTAATTTATTATTTTTAAACTTAACACGTTTATTATTAAATATCTGTTCTTTTTATCTTCCCCCTTCTTATCAGAAAATGTAACCTCCATGAAGCAGGGCTTTGTCATTTTCACAGTTGTGTCCCTAGCAACTGGACAAGGGCCTGGCACATGATGGGCTGTGTAGACCAAGTGAATGAATGAAGGGAAAGTCCATGACAATGTTTATGACTTTTCATAAAACATTTATAGGACTTTATCACACTTTTACGTATTATTCTACATTATCTTGCTGATTCTGTATCTATGATGAATTTCTGCCACCTTCAAATCAGATTGTAAGCCAACTGAGGTAAAAATGAGAAAACTATTCCTAAGGAATTTGTTTGATTGCACCCATCTGGTTTGGGGGTAGGCATTTTGAATTTTAATTCGTCTGTCAGCACAGTGTCATGTCACATCCAGAACGCTTGCCAGCGCAGTTTATTCTTTGGGTATTTTGTAGCCTGCTCACATTCAGAGGAAGAAATTCTGCTGCACCGTATTACAGGAGTGTCTGAAAGAAATGGAGACAAGTATGTATAATCATCTCGCTTACATAAACAGTCAGATAGCACTGAGGGCTGGGCTGGCAGAGACCACAGGAACTGCTTGTTCTTTTCATTTGTGGGATGTTTGGTACGCCTCCCCATCAAAGGAAAACCACCATGTGTCAATCTGATGACACTGACCTGATTTTGGAGCCTGTCCCCCTCCCATAAGAAATTCATTAAATACCTTGAAACTGATACTGCAAACTAAATTAGTTACACTCATGAGATTTTAGTTTTCTTTTAAAGGAACAGGAAAGTTCTGAGGAAGAAACTCTCTGAGTAAAAAGCCACGAGATCACAGGCCATGTTACAGCTAAATCTAAGAATTTTCAAGGTTTGATCATACAGGATAATCCATGTCTATGGATAAGTACCCCTTTGTTCATATTGTTCGTCCTACTTGCACTCCTTAATGTAATTTAGGATGTTGGCATAACCTGACATAGCATGTGTATCTGTATAGAGTAGCTAAATATAATAATCTAATAACTAAACATAATCTGCAAAGTATTTTTATATTATTTAACTCACTAGCTTCTCACAGTAGTCCTAAGAGCATGCTATTATATTATCCCCATCAGTTACACAAATTAAATTTGGGATGCTCGGCATATCCAAAGGTAAATTTTAATTGGGGTGAATTCAGATGAGGAAATTAAGACTATGAGATGCAAGTTATGTCCCTGTATGAGAGATCTAGTGAATCTTGAACCCAGTGTTCCATGCTGTTTCACACATAGCTAAACTCTAGAAACTATTTAATAAATCAGCAAATAAGTTGTATCTATGTGGACAGTTCAGTTCCAGACCTGTGTCTTCTTCAGAGCTTTATAGCACGTTACAGTGAAAGAATCCAAATATTTAACAACATGTGAATCTGTGAGAATGTCCACTTAGTGGACTTAAGATGGGAACCCAATGAAATACTTTCACTTACTTATTCAATCAATATTTACTGAAGTCCTTCTTTGTATACTGTGGGGAACAAATCCCAGTCAGCACTGGCATAGTTGAAACTCAGGCTGATAAACTCTGCCATTGTGGAAGTCCAGGGTGCTGGAGGGACACCTAACTTGAGCCAGGCATCCAGGGAAAGCATTCAGAGGGAAGTGAAGTCTCAGCTGGGAAGGCAGAATGAGTGGGAATTAGCTACAAGGAGAAACAGTGAGGGTGAGCGTTCTATCAGTAGATACATTCTGAGTCCAGAAAGTAAGTAAAAGTGGATTGAAAAATGAAAATGAACCAGTTGGAGCAGAGACAGATGAAGCTGTGGTGATCAAGGGGCTGGGGAATGGAGGGCCTTACAAGCCACACGAAAGCCTGAACTTTATCCTTAAAAGTAATAGGAGACCACTGAGGGATTTTAAGAAAAATGATGGTATTTTAGAAAGAGCATTCTAACAGCCAGGTAGAAAAATGTGTTCTCAAACTACAGGTCATGATCCATTGGTCAGTTATGAGATCACTGTAGTGAGTCACAGATAGCTAGAGTTTTTCCTTTATTATTATTAAATGCATAGAATAGAAAATAGCATGCATTGCGGAAGAGTATATGGGAATTACGGTTTTGTGAAACTTTTGGTTCAAGAGTGTACGTGTGTCCTAGATATTGATGTGAAATGTATCTGTCCCAATGGATCTCCATTTAAAAATATGTAAATGAAAGTGTAGTGGACAGACTGTAGTGGAATACAAAACTCCACTGTTACATTATTCTAGCAGTTCACAGCTGTAGCCTAAAAGAGGGGTGAGGAGAGAGATGCAGTGGGATGGAGGAGTTATTTTAGAGGTAGGAAGAACTGACAGGAATTGGTGATGCATTAAATGTCAGGGAGAGATAGAGGTCAAGGATGACTTCCAGTTGGGTGTATGATGGTAGTGCTATCCCCTGAAAGAAAAGGAACATAGAAAAGCAGATTTGCTGGAGAAGCTGGCTGTTCACTTACACAGGTTGAACATAGGAAGTATATTATTTTCTACACTGTAACAAATTACAGCAAACTTAGTGACTTAAAACAGTACAAATTATCTTACAATTCTAGAAGTCCAAAATCCAAAATGGGTCTCGCTTGGGAAAGATCAAGGTATCAGCAAGGCTACATTCTTTCTGGAGGCCCTGGGTGAGAATCCGTTTCTTTGCCTTTTCCAAATTCTAGAACCCGCTCGCATTCCTTGGCTCAGGAACTCATTTCTCCATCTTCAAAACCAACAGTGTCTGAGACCTTCTCACATCACCATCTCTCTAGTTCTCTGTCCCTTGTGATTTTTGTTAAATTAGCATTTGTTAAGTAGACCACAAGGGAAATTGAAATAGAAAAGTTTATTACTTCACAGGTCCTGGAGGAGGTACATGGTGCACCTTTGAGGGGCCATATGCAGTTGGCGGCAGGGGAAGGTCAAGATGCAGGCAGAGACCTTGGGTGCAAGTCTTTATTAGGGCCTGCAAGTGGAGTGCTTTTGGAGTTCCTAGGCTAAGACCAGATTGGTCAATTCAAATCAAAAAGCAGAGTTTTGGTAACCTCCATGGGGGTCTTATCTAAGGGGTGCACAGTGGAAGGAGTTGGGAAGGAGGAGAGACTGTTTATCACTGGGGCAATGGGAAAGTCATATCAGAAATTCACAGTTGTGAATCTGTGCGGGCTGCTGTCTAGTACATGGGTTGTTAATCTAGGCATGTACTTGAGGGAGAGGCTAGTGGCAGTTCGATGCTCAACTGCTTTTGTGCTAAACAGCGCCCAACCTCTCCTTCACAGTCTCTACTCCCTATACATTCTTTACTCAGAATAGCTTGTCCTTTAACCAGAAGCTGTATTCTAGGGAGGTGGTCATTGGCTGATAGCCTCAGGAGAATGAACAGACCCTCTGGAGTTTCTGTGTGATGTTAGGTGGATTCATCAAGATTCAGAAGAATACAGCACCTCAGAAAACACCCTGATTGTTGTCCCCTTTTCTGTTCCATTGGTTATTCTATAAAACCTCAGGACACCAATCCCAAGATGGATTCACAATCTCTAAGGCATTAGCCTGCTGTGACCCCCCACCCCTTGCCTGGCAAAGCTTTATGCTGTCCTTTTCTAATTCTCCCAAAACTCTATCCCCAAGATTCAATTTGGCTATTGGGGTTCAGAGGCCAGTTTTTTGGCAACAATCCTGGGCAGCGAATGCCAAGAGCTTCTGGGTCCCTTCTTGGTTCTTCCCAACCGCCTTGGTGTGAGAGGGTGTATTTGTCAGCCACTACCACAAAAAAGATGCATCACACGTTACCTCAAAATTCATGGGTTTGCAGTTTAGTTCCCTTCCTGTGTCCAAAAGCACATCACTTGCCCGAGCCAAGTATCAAGGTTAGTGTGTGGGGTGGGGGCTTGGGGAGGGGGAGTATAGAGTATACATTTCTGATCTAGAGAAGAAAAAGAATAAAGATTTACCAATTCATCTCTCCATGCTCTGATGCTTGTTCGTGGCTTATCCCTGGCTATGTAGTTGAGACAATGTGCTGGTAGCCCCAGTGAAAAGATATCAATAATCATTTAATATTTAGGGACTTCTTGAGATTACAGGTTGTTGCAGATCTAAAGGATCCCTGATTCACCCAAAGGCAGAGAAAACAGGACCGCAGCCTCGCAAGTGAGAGTAAGATAGAACGAGCTCCAGATAACTAGTTGCTTTGAGAAAACACAGCACTGATTTGCCGCTGACACAGGTGAGAAACTTGGGTATGAATACGTTCCAGTGAGCTCTTCTACATTTTAGATAAGAAGGAAACTGAGCTAGAGCAGCAATGATGAATCCCTTCTGTTAAGGTTCTGCTTTCTCCCCTGAGTAACTGGCCAGGATTAGGGAAGGAATCTGATCTGAAATAGAAGTTTAAGTTATCAGATTCTCCACAACTAAGTCAGAACCTTCCAGAATATCTCACAAACAGCAGTCCCAGTCACCTACATCTGAAAGCAAGGACTAAATACCTTTCATTCTAAATAGTTCAAGAGATTTTACACTGAAAGAAATAGATAAAATACATTTGAGCCTTGTGCAACACAGGTTTGATCTGTGAGGGTGCACTTAGACCCAGACTTTTTTCAACAGTAAATACTACAGTACTACACGATTCCAGGTGGATTGAAACTGTGAATGCAGAACCTAGGATGCAAAGGAACTGTGGATGTTGAGGGACCCTGTATATGGAAGGTGGACTAGGTTATACGGGGATTTTTTTACTCTGGGGAGGGCTGCTTCCCCTAACCCCTGCCAGTTGTCCAAGGCTCAACTGTATCACTATTCCATATTCTATTTCACTAAAAAGCATCTCATATAGGAAATCATCTTTCTCGCATCCCACTCTTTTGGGAAAGCACTGATTTTGTCTTAGTTTTTGTTGAGAGAAGAATTGAAAACATAGAAGCTCTCTGTCAGAATTGCAAGCCAGATCTGTTATTTTCTCGGTGTCCAGCTTTGCAGTTAAACACCTTGCCTAATGCTGGAGTTCCTGTCCTGAGGCTAGCATTAAAAAGCAGCTCTGTGGGAAAGAAATGGATATTCTGCATCCCCCTGCCTTTTTTTTTTTTTTTTTTTTTTTTACCAGAGGGACAGAAATCCTGAGCTGCCACTTCTGGCAGCATCTGTCAGCATTAAAAAAGAAGCAGAAGCAGCAGCAGCAGCCCTGCATTGTGAAATATGGCAGAGTGTGAACTGGAAAGGGCCTGCCTGCAGTTTGCCTTCAAGAACTGCTCCTTTGTGGGGTCCGTTGTTTCCTCTCAGAAATTGTAATCTATCGCCACCTGGTGGCCCCTCCGTCGTCTTGTTTGAAATAGCGAGAATTGGGCGTCTTAACGTGTGCACCAAGATTTGCCCAAATACAAATTACTCTATCCCTTTTGATTAATTTCTTTAATATCAGAATTTTTTCATCTGCTGAATAGCAAGGGGGAAGGGACCACTTGACGATTATCTGAGGAACTCAGCTCTCTTTTTTTAGGAGAAAAGGAAATTTCCGGAGTTCTCTCCAGCATCATACTGGCTGGAATTCTCCCTCCCTCGCCACACTTTTAACTCTTTCCTGTCTTCCAGGAGTGAGTGTGATATCTGTTAGGGGATAAGAGTGTCGATTTAGCTACGGTTCCCAAAGAAAGTCCAGAATGACTGGGGAACTATCTTTAAAGTATAGAAACACACCGAATAGACCTTCGCTCCTACTTAAGAAAGGCCGAGTGTAAGGTTAACAACGCTTCCACAGTCCTCATCTCGGGAGAAAGACTTAAACGGTGAGCACTGCCATTTTTTTCCTCTTTTTTGGTCATAAATTATATACTTAAAATAGATTTCAACGAGCAGTCTGGAATGAACCAACACTGGTTCTAAATTACCTTTCTTTCCTGGAGGCTAAAAACGCTAAATGCGTCACACACACACACACACACACACACACACACACACACACACACACAGATTGACGTTTCTGATTTATTCACCTTGACGTAGATCGTATTTTATGCATGAAAATCTCCCCGCAGCCCATGTGAGCGCCCCTTCCACTCCTTACTCCACCCACTCCCTTTTTCCCTTTGCTGAAAGGCTCGGCTCCAAATCCGGTTGGAGTAATCTTTAAACCTCCTGGGGTAAGGGCACTGTGGGCGGAGGGTCGTGTTCCCAAGTTCCAGTCATCCTTGACCTAAAGGAAGGTTGTCCTCAGAGGACATAATCGAGTAGGCCAGGCTGCAGGCTCACAAAACCTCCACGCCCAGAAGAGACCGGAGGGGTCGCACTCGCCTCCCTCCTCCTCCTGCCTCTGGGTCGTCTTGTTCCCATTTCTTCAAAGCGCTAAATCTTAGATCAAATGCAAACGAAACAGCTGGGCGGATGCCACTCCCTTCCGGGCCACCCCTCACCACCGGTTCGAGTCCCCAGAGAGGATATCTTTTTTTCCACCCCATTATCCAAAGCATTTTCCCCTCCGGGAGTAATAAAAGATAAAAAGAAGAGTGAAAAACGCAAACAAAAATATAGATCCCAAGTGTTCTGAAAAGCCGAAAGACAACCACAACCACCTCCGTGCAAATTCTTGCCTGAGAGGAGAGAAAGGGGGGTGAAATACTCCATTACTACCACCCCCTCGCAAGGGAAGACAAGAATAGCGGTTACTGCCGGGTGGTGGATGGGGCGAGCGGGGCTGGTTGGCTAAATGCTGGAAACTCAAGCGGACAAAAGAGAGGCTTAAGCAACCAAACCGTGGGCTCTGTCCTTGGTACTGACAGAGCCGTGCCCTGTGTCCTAAGTCCTTGTGCTGAAACTGGAATTCCAGGCCCTCAGTTCCTTACCATCTCCACTGAGCCCTGAAGTCTGGGTTGGAATGGGATATAATTGGAAATTAAATCAAAACCATGAAGTCCCCAAGTCTGTTACTCTCCCCGCCTAACTGGATCATCTGTGAGTGCAAGGATAAGTTGCCAGGACAGTGTGAACTCCATGAGAGCAGCACCTGGCACAGAGTAGGTGATTAATAAATAGCCGTTTAATTACTAATATTTAAACATTTTAAGTTAAGAGTGCGCAGGATCCTTCATTCCTGCCCCCCCCCCCCATAGAGGAGAAAGTGAGGGAAGTCCTCGCAGGTGGACGAACTCAGCTTTAGTTTGCGATACACAGTCTTGTAGGTGATTTCATTCTCCAGCGGGATTATATTATTTACTGGCTAAAACGTTAGGGGTGAGCGTTTTGGACACCGGGGTCAGAAGAGGGAGTGGTTGGAAATTTCTCAGTCTGATGCCACAGGTGAAGGTAAACGAATCTTCCTTTCCAGGGAATCTCGGGTCTTGGGAAAAGGTGGAGGAGACAGGTTGAGCAGGCGTCTTCCTGTCACAGCAGACCCTGAGGGGCTCCGAGATTTGTTGCCTCCTCCAGCTAGCCTCCTTGCCCGCGCGTGTCTCGAATGATTTAGCACTAGCACCGGGCTCCCTGATTGGTGCAAACATTTCTTTCAGGGAAGTTCGAGGAGAGGGGTGTGGGTGGAATTCCGAGCCTCATTTCCGAATAAAACGAGCATTTCAATCTTTGCAGAGAAGCTGCGTGGTTCAGGGATGTTGCCTGCTCGGAGTGGGCACGCCCACCCTGCCCAGTCCTGAGCTCTGGCACCCAGAGCTGCGGTTACCACACGCCTACTGTTCGGGATGCTCTTCCATCCTTAAAAAGTGTCCGAGCTTTCATTGTAAGGTGGAGAGAAGGCAGGAGTATTGTATCAAGGGCAACGCGGTTATTTCAAACCTCACAGCGAGATCCCTCTTACTGATTGGGCTGGATCTTCCCGGGGTGGAATCTTCGCTCTCCCTTATGAAATTTGCAGTGATTTGTAAGATTTTCGGCATTCTCATTGTGTCGTGGTGAAAGGCAATAAGACATTCAGAGAGAAGGAACGGGCCTCTGGTGGACCCGCAAGGCCGCATACGTGTCCATAAATAACTCCTGCCTGCTGCACCAAAACGGTGGGGAAAATCACTGTGAAAACGAGTAAAGGAATCACTAGTCACATGGTATCACCCAAACACAAAGTTCAACTTTGTTTTGCCCTAAAGAAAAAGAGCTGAGGTAGAGGAAAGAGGAGAACATAAATTAGAAACGAGGGTGCCTGAGGGATGGCTTGAAAACCCGGCCAGCCCTCCAGGTGTTGGCTCTGGAGCGCGAGGAAGGACCCGGCTAGCACTGGGCCTCTCCCGTCTCTGGGCGCCTGGCGCCATCTGGTGGAAAATTTTCCGTGAACGCCTTTTCCCAGTGAGGGGCTTTCTGAACCTGGCAGTTTGTTAAATACGCTTAAATATTGCAAAAGGAGAAAACTTAAAAAGCGTGAAATCGAAGGGGGAAGGGAGGGGAGTGGGCCTGGGCAGAGAGGGCGGGTCCTCTCTCTTTACCCCACCCCCACCCAGGCCACCTCTGTGCACGAGTTCCCCTTGTGTGTGCAGCGGCGCTCGTGCGTGTTATTAACCTTCAGATGTGATCAATCAGGAGGATTCCTCTCCCTATTGCCAAGGGGACCAAAACTAGGAGGGAGCGCACAGTGGGTTGGAAACCGGACCCTTTTGCAGGTGGCACTGGGTAGCTGCGCTCAGGTGAAATAATTGGGGAGGCTCCAAGCTGGATGAGGAAACTAAAGTGAAAAGGAGATGGAGAGACCTCTTAGAGTCTGAGTTTTCGCCCCTTATCTCTGCCTTCTTTGCTTTTACAACAATCCTGGCTCAGTAGAGAGCCAGCAAGGACACGACTCGGAGCGCGCTTTACCTCAAGGAAGCGTTATGGGGTCTCAGAGCTGGGCGAACTGCGGGGAGAGAGACTGAGGCAAAGCTACTGCTCTTGATATCCCGAAGATACGGGAATGGGAGAAGGGAAAGGCGGGGGAGATGCACTTAGCGAGGCAGAATTCTTCGTAGGAATTATCTGTTCCCTCGCCTTACCCGACACTGCCTATTTAAAAAAGCGGAGCGTGTTGAGTACGTTCTGGATTACTCATAGTCTTTTTCTTTCCTTTTTTTCCCGGGCGCAGACCCGTGATCTGGATTTATAATCGTCCTATAAAGCTCCAGAGGCGGTAAGGCACCTGCAAGGAGCCCCGCCGCTCTGCCGACGAGCTGCCCCCGCGAGCAAAGGCCTCGTGATTCCCCCGCCGAGCCGGTCCCCGCCTCCCCACTCCGCCCCCGCCTCCCCCAAAGCCAAGCAGCCGCCTCTCTGGATCGCTCTCTTCTCTTCCTGGCGCTCGCGTGCGGGACGGTGCTAGCGGGAGCGAGGCGGCTGCTGGAGGTGACTCCGGGGAGATTACGCCTGTGGCAGGGCCGGGCCGAGCGGGTCAGATCGCAGGACGCTACGCAGAAGAGCGACCGGAGCGCGGGTCTTGCGGTCACCCAGCCTAGGTGGGTAAGTGCGCGGCCGCCCGGACCTTCCCAGAGCCCAGCCGCGACTGTTCAGCAGGGTCCTCTTCTCCCGCGGTTTCTTGACCACCCCACCCCCTGCCCCCCGGTGTCTGCCTACGGAACGAGTGCGTCCCGCTGGCCCAAGTCCTGGCTCTCTGTTCTTGCGCGGCGCAAAGACCCCAGCCCTCTCAATCATCCTATCCGCACCAGTGAGATTCATGCCCCGGGGATGCACAGAGGCTAAGTCTCCTGCAGAAGTGCAACAAGAGCGATCCCCCCCACCCGACCCCGCTTCCCGGCTGCGAGCACCGGTCCCATCAATGGGCCTTTGGCCAGCAGCCGCCGAAGGCGTGACTCGGAACGGTAACCTGTTACTTCCCCAGAAGCCACCGTCTACCCGCTGCCTGCGTTGACGTGCAAGTGCGCGCTCCGGGCTAGGTATGGGGTCCTATGGAGGGTGTGGAGGCGGTGGCCAGCGGGCGCTACTCTGCAGGCGCTTAGATGTACCCAGATTTGCCCGCACTCCTTCTGTCCTCCGGCCTTCGGAAGCCATCGCACCAGCGCCAAGCGCGGAGCAGGGGCGCTGCGCACGTATCCTTGTCTGCCGCCTCCCGCGCGCTGGGTGCAAGTTCCTTTCCCCGGTGACGTTCACCTTTCTTGCCTCCCTCACCCTCTCTGGGTCTGTGCATCGAGAAACCCAGGGACCTCAGAGAGTTGGATGGAGGAGAAATACAGGAACGCAGACCCAGCCCCGTCCTTGGCTTTGAGGTGGCTCAAAATGGGGTGGGGCAAGAGGGAGACAAGCGAGGTTCCGACTCGCTGCTTTCTGGCTGTCTGGAGTACAACGTGACGGTATTTCTTCCCCGGCCAACTCCGAGGGAGAACATAAAGATATGGGCCTTTTTTCCTCTCACCTTGTCTCACCAAAGTCCCGGGTCCCCGGAGCAGTTAGCCTTCTTTCCAAGGAATTAGCCAGACACAACAGCGGGAACCAGACACCGAACCAGACGTGCCCGCCCAGTGCCCCCCCCTTTCCTCCCGCCTGCCCTCCCGCCGGCTGCCGAGAGCCTAATAGGGCTTGTCGCGGCTAGACTGGAAAATCGTGCACTGAGCCACCCTAGCCCTCGCGTAGCCCAGTCCCCTGCACCCCCAAGACCTGCACTGGCCTTGGGCTCCCCTGGTCTCAGCGCTGCGCTCCCTCTCGCCCCACACCGTGTTGCCAGAGAGTCGCCCGGGCTACGTTGCCGGCGCCCAAGTCCCAGAGCTCGCGCGCACGTTTCCTCCTCTCCCAGTCCTCCGCCCCGCACACCCGGACCCAACCCGCTAGCTGCCCTTCCTCTCGCCTTTCTCTCCGGAGCCCAGACTTCAGCGCGATCGTTCGCGCTCGCGTCCACTCAGTCTCCTCCCGCGTGCCGGACCCCGGAAGCCCTCCCCGCACAGCTCTCGTTTCTCTTTGCAGCCTATTCCTGCGCCCAACCGGCCGAGGACCCCGGACATCAAAGGCCCCGGGACAACTGAGCTGATGGCGTCTTCGACCCCTTCCTCGTCCGCAACCTCCTCGAACGCAGGGGCGGACCCCAATACTACCAACCTGCGCCCCACAAGTAGGTCCTGCCCCAGTTTCCTATCAAATGGACTGCGGGGAAGATGGGGGCGCTGGGACGTGAGGCGGCAGCACTGGCGGAAAGGGAAGGGGGAGAGCCGCCCAGATGATGGAGGTTGGAAAGAAATGGGGCCCTGACCCAGGTTCCGACCAGAGGTCGTTCAACTGCCAGGGATGCTAGGCGATTCCAGGGCACTAAGAAAAAGGGAATCACGCAGGATCAGAGCGGCGGCGATCCTCCGAGGCTTAGCTGCAGGCGAAGGACGCTTGGCGAGAGTGTTGTTTTTGTTGTGTATGGTTTCTTTGCTTGGAGGGACGACAGGGGTCAGGGCACCGGGCGGTGTGAGGAAGCCGGGAGTCTCAGCTGGAATAGAGAATTTTCTGTCTTCAGCTTTCGTTGAGCCGAGATCTGACTGCCCCCTCCTTTCTTCCTGCCTTGTGCTCGAAGTCTATAATCAGCGAAAATTTCGACGTTAATTGCAGCTTTTAGAAAACTCGGGTTCCCTAATTGCTTCAAATTTGCGTTGAGCTATTGATGAGTGAGGGAGAAGCCAGGGGTAAGAAAGGTGCATAAAACGGTTTGAAATCAAGCCTCGACATTTTAGACAATTACATTTCAGAGACAAAAAAAAAAAAAAAAAAAGCGGGCAGCATCCTGAGTGGCAAGAAGTAGGGAACCAGGAGGAGGCCAGAGCTTTGCCAGGGCTAGAGAGCAGCCCTCTCTTTCCTCCAGCGCCCAAGACCTGTCAGCAATTGACAAGTCCGGAAGAGAGAGGAAGAAAAGGGAAACCAGATGAAAGGTGGAGAGGTTAATGTTTCCCCACCTCTAGCTCCACGCGGCTCCGCAACCCATTTCCAGAATCTGTCTTTAATTCAGATTGATTTCCTACCTCTTTGTAGACGCGTGGTGATGAAGGAATTGTTTTCCTTTTTTCCGATTTGGTTTGAAATGTGCTCCCTCAAAATCTGTCAGCTCCAGATAGTAACAGCCCCAGAATTTCTGTGTAAAAGGGGCTTAGGGATGGTAGTGTGGTTAGAAAAATGGCTTATTGCTTTGCTTTTATGGCTCTTTCTATAAGCTTGAGAAAACGTCAATTGTTCTCACCAGCGAAGACGGGGCGGGGGAGGGATGTTATCGGGTAAGCCCTCTATCCAACTCCTAGGTGTTGCCCTTGGCTTCCGGGCCAGAGGCCTTCTCTTAAATTCTTAGGCTACGTTCCAGTTCCCTTTGCAGCTCCCTCTCCCCGCTCCCCATGCAAGCTACAATTACCCACACAACAAAGAGGGGCTCGGGAGAGCCTCCAGCCTTGGTGGCACGTGAGCTGGGCACTGGCCACCAGAGCTGGCCAGAACAGACCAAGAGAAACAGGAGGCCTGCGCGCCTTTGTCTGATGCTCTGGCCTTGATAGATTTCTTTTCCAGTCCTCTGCATGTTTCCCATCCCCTTTTTGATATCTGGCAGGGCTGGGCAGCCGTTTTGTTCACCCACCCTTGAGACCCACACCCCACAGCCACCCGCGCACCTACTTTCCAGAGGCAGCAAGCCCTTTGGAGCGCATGCGCCGAACCCTGGGTCTGAGACCCAGCAGAGGTGCTGACCTGAGTTCGCACACGACCTGCCGCACCTGGAAGCCGCCAAGGGGGAGGGAAGATAGCCAAGGACTCGGCCAGGGAAGAGCATGAAGCACCTGTACTGAGAACACCATCGCCTGCCCTCCAGCCCAGCCGGGGTGTGAGCATCTCCTAGGCTGCACACGCATGTCTGGCTGTCTACCCATTCTCGCCCTTCCTTGCAGACACATCCTCACCCGCCCAGCTGGCTCTGCTTCTCTGCCGCTCTAGGTCTCCTTGCTCAGTCCTCACAACCTTACTCCACCTTTTGCTCCAGCAATCCCCTCCTTCTTGCCCTTGGCCGCTCAATCTTTCCTACTCTCACTACCTCAAAGGGGGTCTCTCACTTCCTCTCCCTACCTCTCCCTTTCTTTCACTATAATCCTCAACTCTAAAAGGCAGTGCAGTGGATCTGAACTCTAATGCCATGGCTGAGTGACCTTGGAAGACTCCCAGCATCTCTGAGCCTCAATGTTTTTATTTGTAAAATGAGTCTCAGATGATGACTCCTCTTGTTTCATAGGGTTGTTATGAGGATTAGGTGAGACATTGTTTAAAATAAAAGCACTCTATGGGGTGGAAATAACTATTTAACTGCCAGGTATCATTATTAGGGTTTAGCTTTCACACCAATTTACTGTCTGTTGCAGGAACTCCATATGTGGCATGCTGTCTCACTGATGTCGGGCTATTTCTTCTCCCCGCTGTGGCTCTGTTGTGCCTCGGGTTTAATGGATGTCACTGTCCTTATCGCAGCCAACATCCGCGCCCTGCTGAAGGCACGGGCCAGGATGGGGTGGGGGATGGGAGTGATTGGAGGAGCCTTGTCTAAGGAATCCTAGGGTAATTTCACACTAGATCCACCACGCTGGAAGTTGAACCCCGGAGGCAGGATAGATGCCGAGGAGTCTGAGAATATGGCAGCGCCTGGGTCCGCGATTCAGACGCAGAGGATAAGTGTCCGGTTCCCTTCGCCTTCGCCAGCTCCAGATCCGAGATGTCTGAGGGAAGGGTTAATGAGGGGCAGGTTGGGAAGAGAGGGCAGGCGATGAGGACTGGAGGCATACTGTTGTCTTACCGACTCCCCAGTCCCACTGAAGAGCAGCCATGCGAGCCCGATCATCTAGTCAAATACTATTTTTCACCCAATTAATTTCTGAACTCTTCCGCGACCCCATTTCATGCCAGTTTATTTTAAGCTGCCACTCGGCTGGAGACCCGCCAAGAAATTATGAGATGTGTTGATCCCAGATGTCTCTGTGTTCCCTTTCCGGGCCGCTGTGGTCGCCCTTCGAGTCTTCGGGGTGGAAACCAAGGGACAGAGCCCGAGGGTCGGTCGCTGAGTAACTCGAGGGTCCCGGCCTGGCCCTTTGCATGTGGGGTTAGCCCTTGGCTGCTACTCCACAGGGGCCGCTCAGAGGCAAGTCCGGGTCTCTGGGTTCGCGGCTCTCAGAGACATTGTTCTGTACCCAAGGTGGGAGCAGGAAGGGCGTGTGGTAGGGCCTTGGAGGGCACAAGTCTGTCCATCGGCCCGAAGATCTGGGTCTTCGTTCCTTTTGGGAAAGAGCTTCTCAATGAGGCGCACTGGCGAAGACCTGCCCTCATCCTCCCCAGAAAACCTTTGCCCCGACGGTCCGACCCTCACTGATGGCACCTCTCTTGCCTTCTAGCGTATGACACCTGGTGCGGCGTGGCCCACGGATGCACCAGAAAACTGGGGCTGAAGATTTGTGGTAAGTGAAAGGGCCCGCTGGGGCCCCGCAGCGAGGCGAGGCGAGCGGGCTTTGTTGGTGAAGAAGAGTGGGACTTAAGCGGAAGGGGATCCTGGCTTTTGGGTCTGGTTTCCTATAAGGTGTCTACAGCCCGGAAGCCCGGCAGAGACGCTCGTCTACTGGCCTTGACCCTCCTCTGCCCTCTCCTGAAGCGCCCGCGAGGGACCTTTCCCGCTGGAGTCCTGCGCTTCCGTGGGGCTTCCTGGCTGGGCGCGAGCACAGCGCTCCCGCGTGACAACCCCGCTCTGGGGCCGTACCGACCCATGCGTTCCGCCTGCGCTTCCCGAAGGTGGTGTAAAACGGCCTGGCTTTCCTGGAGAGCAGGCCCAAGGCAAGATATCCGCCTAAGACCGTGGCTGACACGTTGTCCCCCTTCCCTCTCCACCATCGCGCGTTGCAAGTGGCCTTCTCGGCTGGAGGTTTTTGACGTCCGTCGAAATGCGTTCAAATTTCGTTCTTTGGGGCCTTGGCGGCTAAGAGAAACGATTGCCTGCAGCCCTCGTGGCCTGCCTGGAGGAAGTGCGGGCGGCACAAGCTCGAAGGTTTGCCGAGCTTGCCTTTGAAGGAGAGGAAGGAAGGGAAAGAGGGCAGGCGAGGGTGTGAGGCCTGCAAGAGGGAAAGGGGGTATCAGGCACGACTTACCAGAGAGGAAGGAAAATAGATCTGGGAGCTGGAGAAGAAAAAGAACTGCTTTCTGGAGACGTGAGGGTCAAAATGAAAACGCCCAAGGGGTGCATTTTTTTTTAAAGGAAAAAAAGGAGATTTGTTCGAAGGGATACAGCTGAGTGGCTCCGGCTGAACAATGAGGACCCGATTTCCTTGCTACATTTCACCGTCTAAAATCTCTAGCCTTATCGGGCCAGAAAATACGGACGTCCCTGGGCAGGGGGTGGAGAGGCGGAGGAAGATTAACGAGGGGCTTATTAAAAGGCCATCCGTCAGCTGCTGCGCGCCGGAGATAGCGGCGGAGCAGGCGCTGGGCACGCCTGCCCAGCCCGGGAGCGTCCGAGAGGGCGGGCGAGCCGGTGGTCTCTGGGCCAGATCGTCCCAGCTGCCCCGCTTCCCGGGGCCCCAGGGCGGAGGCAGTTTGTGGCTGGAGCGAGAGGGGTTCTTTAGCAGCTTTCGGGGGTCATCCTTCCTCCTCCGCTTTGTCACGCGACGCCCTCCCCGCGTTTCTGGGGCTCGGTCCCCTCGATCCCGGAAGCAGCATTTACGGTGAGAAAGGGCTGCTCAACTCCTAGTCCGAGCTGTTTTACAGGGAAAGCCCAGCCCCGCGGCGGGGTGGCCCCGAGCTTCGACCCTCTCCCCAGCACGCGAGGTTCGTGGGGCCAGGCTGGGGCCGCGTCCCCGCGCGGGGGCAGCTGGCTGCAGCCGAGCTTTGTTCTATAAATAGCCCCCTCCCCCAGCCGCCATTCCCAGCTTAATGGACCGTTTAGCGCCAGGTCCCTTTGGCGGCCGCGGCGCTCGGCTTCAGCAGCCGTCATTGTCTTGCAGCCGGGCAAGCAGAACTGAGCGAGCCCCGGGCGCCCGACGCGGTCGAGGACAGGGTGGAGGAGGCTCGGGGTGAGGGCTGCTTTCCCCGCGGTCCTAGCCCTGCCTGGCAGGCAGCCTTCATCCATCCGCATCCCCGCCTCCTGACCTCGGCCCAGGGAGGTGCCTCCTGCCTCCCCTACTGCAGGTCCTGGAGTCCCAGAGAAGAAAAGGTCTAAACGTCCCAAAGAGAGACACACCCAAAGTATCCCTAAAGGGTAAAGGGGCAGGAGCTTCCCCTGGGCCCCGGAATAGGGGAACAGAAGTTTGCATCAGCTTCCCCTGAGGGTGAGTTCTTGGGCATTTGGGGGCTACCACCCTGGGGGAGTTTCTTCTGCTTCTACCCTACTCCCCGACACTACTTTCAGGAAAGTTGCGACACCTGTGACAGGTAGTGTGTTAAGGGGAAGTTGTCTTCTGCTAAAGGCAGGTTAGGAGGCTCCACATTAGCGTTTATTTTCCATACTTTGGGCCAACTCAGGCTTTCTCCGTTAATTTAGTTCCCAAGACAAAGTGCAGTCTTTGGTTTTGACCTGAATCCACAGGCCCCTCCCCTCGTCCACACAGATACCTTCATCCCTTAATCCCAGACCTTCATGACCCTCTTGACCTGACACTATCCAGATTGGTTTGACCTTTCACCTTAAGGTAGCTGAGGGACTAATGGTCATCTCACTTCCAAATTCATTGCCCCGAGTGACCCCCACTAAGCATCGTCAGTGCCTTGAATTTTGATTCAACCGCTACCCACTCTCCTATCCCCTCTCCTGGATTGCCCCCTCCCCTAGGAGAATAAAGCTGCAAGGAAGGCCCCAGGTCTCACCAGTGGAACTCTTTGCTCTGGGAGCAGAATCCCCTGGGAGAGCAGTCGGCCAGAAGAAACCCAGGGTCTTGCCAAGAGGTAGAATGGGATGGCTACAGGCATGATGGCATGACCTAAATAGAAGAGATGTAGGGAGCCCTCAGTTCTGGCTCTGGGCTCTGCTAACTTCCCAGTGTGTCCTTTGGCCTCAGTCACTTTTTTATGCAGAGGTCCCAAACTGGCTGCCAGTTACAGCCCTTGAGCAGTTTTATTTAGCCTAGGCAGTGTGTGTATGTGTTTGTATGTGTGTGTTTAATTTTGTATCAGTTGCCAACTTTTTAACAGAGAAAGACTTCAAATACTCTATATCTATGGCTTCTTGTGAAGTTTAAAAAAAAAAAAAAGGTTTGGGGAGAGGAGATTTGGCAGGGTACTTTTAGCCCAGAAAAATCAGGCAAATAGCCCCTTCCTCTAGGGAGATGCAACTCCATCCTACAGCTTGGTGAGCCAGAGCAGGGGGGTTGCACTTCGGTCCTCACTTGCCCCCTTGGGCATGTGCCCTTACACCAGGCACAGCTCCAAGCCTCACTTGGAAACAACTGGCTTGAGCTGGTGCTCTCCAGTTCTTCACACTTACAGCCACTCACTGGTCTGATTAGGCCTTTAAGTTGGGGGCAGCAGTGAGGAACCAGCAGCAGGATCCTCCCTTGGCCCAGAGGTTGAGTCATGACGGCCTTGCCTCCTATTCATCCCTGGAAGCTAGTCAGGGCTACAACTTGACCAAAGCCAACTGAGGCTTCAGCTCTCCTCTGCTTGCCTCTTTGCCTCCTAAGAATGTTGAGCTAAGTTCCCAGTTAATCACAGGCTTAAACCAGGTCCTCATAGCTGAGATGAAGAGCCAGAAGGGAGTACAATCAGCTTCAGTCTCAGGGACCTCTGTTTCCAGGACCCCTTGTTTGCCAGGGAAGTTGTCAAAGTACAGACCTCAGTATCATCCACTATCCCGTCATCCTTGGGCGAAGCATCCAATTCCTTCCAGAGCCTCTCAGAGCCCAGAGAGGACTGGGTCATTTCCCTTTTATTGAGGCTCCCAATATTTTGGAAAACAGATACCTTCTGAAAAAGTTATTCCAATAATAATATCCATTTAGTGTTTATATTAGCTAATTAATGGTTTTTAACACAAATTATAATTTAATGTAAGTATGTTATTCATAAGACAATTACAAGATGTAAAAACACTGATTCCTAGAGCATTTCAGGAAGTGTGTCCAGGAATGGGATTCAGGTTTAAAGTTGTGTCATAATTGTCATTTCCGTTCCTATCAGGACACCTCTGGGAACGCCTGTGTCAAAACCTCCTTTGGAGATTAATATCCAAAGCCCAAATGGAAGTCCTTTCTCAGAGGAAAGGAGTTGCTAAGGGCTTTCAAGGCAGAGAGACTTAAAACTTTGCCAGAAGTGAGTCCAAGCCTACCAGAGATCAGAGATCGAAAGAGCAGGCATTCAGCTAGGCAGGACCTCACCTCCATCAGAGCACATGGATTTGATCTTTTTAGTGTGGCAGCATTCCACAGCTCCCTGTTCTGGGCACAGGGGAGCAATCTCACTCAGGAGCCAGGGAATCCTGCATCCATCCCTCTGGTTAATGAGTGCAGACTCCTGGTTTTGGACTCTGGGGATTTGGAGGAGGAATTCAGAATGTAGGAGAAGAGGCGAGGGAGAGGATAGACCACCCCAATCTTTATATCCAAGTATGGAGCTCTATTATGTCCCCCTCCTGATATCCTTTAGGGCTTTTGTGGTAAGTTTAAAAGGTGCTGGGAACAATGAAAGGCCTGATGTCTCTGCCTTCCTATTCTTCCCTCCAAAAATAGACCCTGCTCCTGTGTGTGTGGGAGGATTCTAATCGCCGCAGTCTTCCCCTGCAGCCCTCCTTCCTCCACCCCTCACCACTGAACTGCAATCCTGGGGAAGTAAAGCCAAATTCCCCAGATTAACTTGTCTCTCCTCCAACCTCTGGGACTTTCCTCCAAGCCTGCCTTGTGATGTGCATGACTCCCCAAGGACCTTGGCATCTACAAAGACAGCTTTAGGGTCACTGAGGAGTTTAGAACTTTCTTTTTTTTCAGGGTGTTGCATTTCAGGCTAAGATCAAGGCTGAATTGGAGAAGATGCTGAGGGAAGGAGTGGGTCCAGAGGGGACGGGTGGGTGGAGGAACTGAGGCAGGGAATGTACTCCTAGTTGGCAGTCTCCAGCCCTTTTGGGTTTGCTGCTGGTGGTGTTTGCAGCTCGTCTCAAGCTGGAGAGATTTCCACTCCTTCTGAGGGCCAGAGTGGAGGTGCTTTAAAGCCTACTCTGGGCTCAGAGGTCAACTCCGTGGAGTTCTTGGATGGCTTTCTAGCTTCACTATGTTGTTGGTCACCATCTACCAAGCTATAAGCTCCCAGAGAAGAGGGGATCAGTCTCATTTATCTTCATCTGCCCCATCCTAAATGCTTAGCAAAGTCCTTTTCCACAGTAGGTGCTCAATCAGTATTTCTAGAATTAAATGTCACCACACATAAAATTTTAGGCTTTCTTGTCTCTTTCCCCAATACCTTTATTCAAGGAGAAAGGGTGGTATAGGGAAAACCGCACTTTAGGTTTGGGTCCGAAAAATTAAACTTACATTCAACCCTGGTAGCATTTATGTGGTGCCCAAGGAAAGAAACTTCCCCAATCCTCAGTGCTGGTCCTCACTCCCTCCCTCCCTCTGCTGGTCCTCACCCCCTCCTCCCTCTGGTTGCACAGCCCATAAACCCAGTGCTGGCAGCATCCTCTCCGTTTGCGTCCCTTCCCTTAAAACCCCATCCTGGGGCTGGTTACTGGAGTGGAAGCTGTCCAATTGACTTAATTCTGCATTCACTGTCATGTTCAGAGAGGAGAATGGGCTTCGCTTACTGTTTTTCTCTCTTGCATGACTGGGTCTGTGCCACTGATGACACTTGGCACTGCCCCCTCCCCGCCTGAAGGCGAGCAGTGCCAGAGCCCTTGTATATAAAACAGACACTCAGTGGCTTCTCAGGAGATGCGAGGACCCTGTTTGGAGAGCTGACCTGGGCCAGCAGCTGACCCTCCAAGGATGGGAGTTTGGTGCACTCCCTCTGACCCAGCTTCTTGTGCTACAGGCTTCTTACAGAGGACCAACAGCCTGGAAGAGAAGAGTAGGCTTGTGAGTGCCTTCAAGGAGAGGCAGTCCTCCAAGAACCTGCTTTCCTGTGAAAACAGCGACAGGGATGGCCGCTTCCGGCGCACAGAGACCGACTTCTCCAACCTGTTTGCTCGAGGTAGTCCCCAGCCCCAGCCCCATCCCTATCCAGTAGGTTCCTTATTTGAATTTCTTGACTTTTTCCTGAAATTTTGCTTCTTTGACCAAAAATATCATTACTCTCTTTGAACCATCACAAAACTGCTTTTCCCATATCTGAATAGAATATACTCCCTCCTTCCTTACTTCCCATGTCTCCAACATTTGAGAGCTGAATGAGGGCAATCAGAACAGTCAACTCTAAAGACACTTGCAAAGACAAACATAGATTCATAGCATCTCAGAATCCAAAGAACTTTCATAGAAAAAAATCCAATGATCCGTTAACATTTATCCTCCAAGGTGGTGGCAACAACCACCACAGAATCACCCTGTGGGAAGCTGTGTAACTGGGCTTCATAACAAAGCACTGTCCTAAAACTCGATTTCTTTTTGGAAATCTTTCACTCATTACTGCTGCCCCTGCAACGTGGTCTCAGGCAGTGCTTTCCCGGGCTTTCCCAACCAGCTCAAAGGTAAACCCACCCCCACTCCTTCCCATGAACTCCCCATAAGTCATGGAGGCCAGACCAGAACAGTCAACAAGACTCACTAAACCTTGGAGAGATAATCCAAGAAATAGACACAGAGCCTCCTATACAGACAGTCTGTTTTTGAGTAATGGCTTACAACTTCATTTTGGGGCCCCCTACAGCTTTCCTCCCCAAGCCTGATTCTGCCTAACAGAGGCTGGAACCCAAAGTCCCCTCCAGGCATCCCAAAGTCCAAGCCCAAAAGGATAAGGTCAAGAGAGAGGCAGGAGCTCCCTCTCCCACCTTCCTGAGCCCCATCTTCTGGTTCTAGTTTTCTGTCTAAAGACACCATAAAGAACCATCCTCTTTAGGGGGACCTCAGCCTCTACTCACAGAGGACCTTACCCTCCACCAGCAGCAGATCAAGCACATCATAACATCAAACCAAAAGCCCAGTACCTGAACCAGATGTAGAGGCACTCACCTGGAATTGGGGGAGGCAAGACAGAAGCCCTGTCCATCACATGCCTCACAGGTACCCTGTCAGCCTGCAAATGGACAACAGCATTGACAGGCTACTCATGGATTCTTGAAGCACTTTTTTTTTTATTGAAGTATAGTCAGCTTACAATGCTGTGTCAAATTCTGGTGTACAGCATAATACTTCAGTCATACATATGCATATGTATATTCATTTTCATATTAGGTTACTACAAGATATTGAACATAGTTCCCTGTGCTACACAGTATGAACTTGTTTATCTATTTTATATATAGTAGTTAGTACCTACAAATCTCAAATTCCTAATTTATCCCTTCCCACCCACTTCCTGCCCTGGTAACCATAAGTTTGTTTTCTGTATCTATGAGAGTCTGCTTCTGTTTTGTAAATAAGTTCTTTTGTGTCTTTTAGATTCCACATATAAGTGGTATCATATGGTATTTTTCTTTCTCCTTCTGGCTCACTTCATCGAAGCACTTTTTTAATGATCATTTCTGAGCAGCCTAACTATTAGAAACAACTTTCTATGTATGCAATATATGCAAAGCTGCCATGCATATGCATACGTGCATTTTTCTGGGGAGATGGTACATCAGATTCTCAACGTGCATACATTTCCTGAAAGAAAATTAGGCCTATAAAGATATTATGGCTATTGGGGATTTCTAAGCCGAAGAAATCCAGGTAGGAGTCATGTTATAACCACTCATTGGCTATTCCCCCCTTCAGATCTGCTTCCAGCTAAGAATGGGGAGGAGCAAACTGTGCAATTCTTACTGGAGGTGGTGGACATACTCCTCAACTATGTCCGCAAGACGTTTGATCGCTCCACCAAGGTGCTGGACTTTCATCACCCCCACCAGCTGCTGGAAGGCATGGAGGGCTTCAACCTGGAACTCTCTGACCACCCCGAGTCCCTGGAGCAGATCCTGGTTGACTGCAGAGACACTTTGAAATATGGGGTCCGCACAGGTAAGGGTGAGAGCCAAGTGGACATGCAGTGGCAACCTTGCCCCATGTCGGACCTTTGCCAGTTGTGAGGATGGCAAAGTCATGTTGAAGGAGAAACACAAGCCCTGTTAAGGGAAGGCAGCAGAGCGCTCCTTGACCACAGGCCAAGCAGAGGCAGTGGCATCTGGGGGAAGGCCCAACCCAGGCAAAAACCCGTCATCATTTATTGTTGTAAAAATAGATTTTAAAGATACAGCTCCATGGTGCCATGTCAAGTCTGTATAAAGAGTTTTCATTCTTGGTTTTAGGTTGTTCACAACCTAAAGAGAGCAGAATGACCCATCACTACTTCTTTTCTCTCTTCCATTTTCATATCTCCTTCATTCGGATAAATCCTACCCTTGCCTGTCCCTGAAACTGGGGAGAATTGGGCCCATTTCCTTCCCTTTCTATATTAGCTTCCTAGGGCTGCTATACAAATTACCACAAACTGGGTGACTGAAAACAACAGAAATGTATTCTCTCACAGTCCTGGAGGCTAGAAGTTCAAAATCAAGGTGTCTGCAGGGCCACGCTTTCTCTGAAGCCTCCTGGGAAGGGTCCATCCTTGCCTCTCACAGCTTCTGGTGGTGGCAGGAATTCCTTGGCTTTCCTTGGCTTGTAGATGCATCACTCCAATCTTTGTCTTCACTTTCATATGACATTTTCCACATGTGTGCCCAAATCCGTCTCTTCTTTGGATTAGGGCCAGTCCTTATCCGGTATGGCCTCATCTTAGCTTGAATACGTCTGCAAAGACCCTGTTTCCAAATAAAGTTACTCAGATGAACACTTGAACCTATCTTTTACAGGACACAATTCAACCCACAAAACCTGCTATTGGTGAGGCCCAAAAGTTACACACGTCCACACCCTTTTCATTCTATTCCGTCCTCTGGAGTTTAGACACACTGAGGTACCAAATCATATCTCCAATGGGGGGGATTGCTCTGGAGAATGCCCTCTTGCCTCCCTGTCATGTTATAGGAACCCTCTCTACTCAGCAATCCTGGCCAAAGAGGTTACTTTCCAATTGCCTCAAGTTCAAGGACTTTGGGGATCTCTGTCTGGCTCTTTCTAAGCCTAGGGATAAGAGGTGGGTTGTTTGTTGTTGTTTTTTTTTTTCGATCTCCCTGCTGTCTTTCCCCACTGCAACCTGGCTTTCCTGAGCTCTAGGGTAGACTGATCTGCAGAAATTGGCAGGCCATGGCATAGTTGTCACCACAGGGGAGGCCCTGAGGCCATGACCAGGAGCCCCTTGTGCTTTTTGCTTTCTCCCTCCTTTATTATCCCACTCACTCTTCCTAGTCATTTGGTAATATGACAGGGGAGATTGTGGTAATAGAGCTGAGCAAGGCTATTGGATGTCAAAAACAAGTGTTATAATGAAATAATGAGGCTAGCCAAAAAGACATTTTTAAATAAGGAATCCCAAACAGCTTTTGAGGTCTGCCAACACCACTGAAATAAGTGTGGCTTCCTTGAATAACTGCAGGATGGACAAGGCACAATTATCTTACAAAGCCTGTGTTGGATTTTGAAAGAAAAGCATTCTCATCAATTTAGTTACATCTCATCTTGTAACTCACCTACATCTGATGGCTAACCTGTTCTGATGGAGATCAAGTAGTGTTATTTACTGGGGGGAAAAAAGAGAATTCTCCATGTGTGCTTTAGCTTAACTAGCTTTGGTCCAGTATTTTTTATTTTGTCAGTTCTCAGAGAGATGAGACCATGTAGTTTTATCATTAAAGCTCAGAATACTGTTGCCCTACAAAAAAAAACAAACATGGATTTGTCATAAAAGCAACCCATATTGCCTACAAAGCTGAAGTATCACATGGTGAGAGAAGCATGGACTCTTAGAGCACAGTGTGTAAATGCACTTAGATATTTAGCCTGCAGACATTCATCCCTGTTCTTCAAAGCAGCTTCTGGAAGCAAATAATTGCATTTACAGAGTTCGTAATCTTCAGGCATTGTGAAACCTGCATCTTTGCATGTTGACCCTGGCAAAGTGTACTGTTGCTGCCCACGTGAAAACACAGTTCCTGGTTACTGGTCTGTAGTTTAGATGTAGTTACTGGAGGAACAGAGTAAACCCACATGTATTCCACATGGTGGAAAAAAACCTTTTAATGGTATTAATGCTCAGCAAAAATAATGAATCGGGTTTTAGTATGAAAACCTACTGATCTGGGTACAGTCTGTGGAGGGATGATGATAGCATTTGGAAATTTCCTTAAAAACTAACAAAGACTTCTGACAAAGGAACCAGTGTATATAGATTCTCCATGAACTTAGACAGCAGTCAGCCCTCAGTCACAGTAGATATGCCAGCTTCCTTATTTTCCTTTTTATCATCAAAATTTTAAGCTTGTACAGGAGTAAAATAGTAGAATGAATCCCATACACTCAACGCCGAGCTTCAACTGTTATCAGCTCTTGCCAATTTTGCTGCACCTGTCCCCCCACCTGCTTCCCTCTCTTCTACATTATATGGAAGCAGATCTCCAATATAATATTATTTCAATCATAAATATTCTTCACCCTCAAGGACTCTTTAAAAAATACACTATCATTGGTACATCTGAAAAAAACACAAAATTTATAGTTCCTTAATATCAAATTGTCAGTGTTCAAATTTCCAGTTGTCTCAGAAATGTCATAAATGTTTTATTTTGTTATGGCTTGAGTCACAATCCAAATGAGTCCCCCACATTGCGGTTGCTTAATAGTCTCTTAATCAAGAGTTTTCCTTCTCCATGTCTCTCGCTCTTTTTTTTTTTTTTTTGAAGTTTATTCAAAAACTTAAAAAAAATTTCTTTCTCCCTCTACCTGACTCTAAGCCATGTGCTGCTCAGTACCACATGTGTCATCTGTTACTATTTTCATTGACTATAGAGAGTTGAAATTGAAACTAGGTCATTTTGTTACTTGGTAGAAATTCTGATATAAGATTTGGGGTATTAGGCTGAAGCCATAAGAAAAAAATAAGAAAAGTAAGGGGGGACTTTGTCCTTTATATTTTAATAGACAATGAGATCTGTTTGACTTTTGTTTGAGGGTATCTATGTCAGTCTATCTTTGTCCATCTTTTGCCTCTGCCATGCAGCCTAGTTTTGATACATTGTCAAATAGTGATTGCATTTATTTATGATTTTCTTAAAACAATGTTATTGAAAGTTTTCAAATGGGTATTGCATATATAATAGTAAACAGATTTCAAGAAAATTAGTCATGTTGTAGGAGATCTCATAGATTTTATTGGCAATGAGCAGAGTAGAGTGAACAAACTAAGCTATTTGAGTCAGTCTATATGAATGTCTGGAATCTGGCCTTGTGCTTACACTAAGCTACTGTTTATGCTTCTTTTATTTTTTCTAAAGATCACTATTATTTCTGGGCAACTCTTGAGGTGCAGGGATTGGTATATTCTGATAGAAGAAATCATCAGCCAGGTGTTCTGAATGAGTTCCCATCATATGTAGAGAAAGACAGACTTCCTCAGAGAGGAGACTGAGATCAGGAACATTCAAACATCAGCTCTCTGACAGTTTTTTTCAGAGGCAAAAGCAATTTCCACTGGAAACACAGCAGTCAGCATATCTTTCTAACACCAGTTCTCTGTCACACACCCCTAGATAATCTATTGCGTTGACTCCTTCATGACAGTCAAGCCAAGGCGGCTAATGTGAGGTTGAGTCTTCTGTGAACGCCAAGTTGGCCAAAACTTGGCAATAACCCTGAATTTGCTGAGAACAAAGACTGATAAAGCATAGAGTAGATTGAAAGGGCTTAGAGTTACATAATAATAACAATTATTCTACCAACAACTCAGCGAGTGAATGAGGCTGTGTCTGCCCCTGTTTCACAGAGCAGATGCCAGGTCATCTCAGCAATAAATTTAGCTTGTCAGCCACCTTATCATACATGGGCAGGGCACACCAATGCTTGATGTTGCATTTGACTGACACGGAGACCCAGAGAGTGATGGCAGGCCCTCCGCATCAGCCTCAGGGCTGGCACTTTCCCTGGGCTTGGTTTGGTCCACAGAGCCACCAACCCACTCTGAGGCCTGCAGCCTCTCCTCCTCCATCAATAAACCTTGACTTGGGGATTAACTCCTTGAGATGTTAAATTAAAACTGGAAACATTATGGAGAAAATCAGGATCACCATATCCTGATCTATAATTTAAAAAATAAATACAACAGAGGAGTTCATATGGAAATCAATAAAAAAAGATACCAGATTATTTGTTTTATAACATTGGATTTTGTTTTTAATTTCAAAGTATTATGCTGTAGAAACATACAAGTGGGGAGGGGGACACCCTCAATGCTAAAGGTTGGTGTAGGGTGGGTCAACCTGCCCTTCCTTCTCCAATATTCTTGGGCAGTCCTATTAGACCATTGGGATGGAGGTCCCATCATTGTGGCCTAATGGAGTGGACATTCTGCTTTGAAGATAGCTTCAAAAATCTGGGTTTGCCTTGATGCTTGCCTGTTACTCACCTCTCTAGGTCATCCTCGATTTTTCAACCAGCTCTCCACTGGACTGGATATCATTGGTTTAGCTGGTGAATGGCTGACATCAACTGCCAATACCAATATGTAAGTCCCCCATATTATTTTCACATAAGCAACCATGGTGTATGAGTATGGCTTATTGCACTAGAAGTCCAATTCCAATGGTTCTATAATAATTTTATTACAGGTTCCCTAGTCATCTTTTCCTATAAAATATTTTAGGTTTATCATAGTTCTGAGTTAATCGTAGATACTTGATAAAATATTTTTTAATTGAATAATACAATTTTATAAGAGCATCATCATGAGAAGTAATAACTCTAGCTTTCAAAATTTAGTGTGCAGCTTCATGTTAAAAGACTCCATATTTCTTAATGATATAGTTAAAGAGGTCATCTTTCAGGGTATGATCTTGGTCCATTTTCCCATCCAAGCATATCGGTCCTTATCATTTAGGTCCTATTTTCTTCATGATTAAAGCTGCCAGAAAGCCACAAATCAATGTGATCAACCTATTGCTTAACTAAAAATTCCAAAACAAAATTCATGTTTTGACACATTATATATTCCTTTCAAAATACGTGATTTTTTTTTTCTGAATTTGACATTTTTCCCCATACTTATTTGAGTAGGCAAAGCCTTTGTTTCTATGTTCTTGTAAATTTACATGAAACTGACTCTAAGGTCCTGGGAATGGGAGGGGTGGGTGTACAGGTACTACCTGGGTAGTCTTCCGGCAGTCATCCCAGTTTCTTCTACATACACGTGCCATCTTTGGAGATAGGACAGGTTACAGGCTGATGGAGGGTCATCATAGCCTACTGAGTACTGTCTTTTTTTCAACAGTATGATAATGTCTTATCACTATACAGCCAGAGATGGTACCACATTCTATGAAAGTTCCAGGGGGAAATAATAAATTAAGTTATTTTGCAATAATTTAAAAACAACTACATAAGAATTATATGAGTTTTAGTCACTGTGGAAATATTTAGAAAATAACCATCCACATTTTAAGTTTATGGTAAAGCAGATTTGAAAAATGAATTTAGGTGAAAGGGTGGTATTGTTTGAAATGAGAAATTCCGTTTGACTGCAAGATAGAATGTAAGTTATTAAAGTAGAAGTATTCTGTTTTTCTTAAAGAATCTACTACCGGCCACAAAACCTGAAAGGGCATTTAAAAATTATATATTGATTTGTGTGTGTCCCAAAGCTGTTTAATGCTGTGACTCAAATACTTAACTACATTCAGAGGAGTTTCTATTAATTAAGGAGTCCTGCTTTGCTAATTTAAAACAACAATGGCAAAATTTAAAAAGCAAATGTGACAAGTGAAGCCATTAGTGCTAAAGGCATAAAAAATTAAACTGGTTGAAAAACAAAATGATTTTCCTGCTCCCTGCTTGCAAGTCAAGATTAACTTCACAGTGTGTCCAGGTTGGGTCACCAAGGCTCTGAAGGGCCAGGAGGAATTGGGTCAAAGGTACAATTGCCTGTATGATCTCCTTGGATAAAAAACTCTTC
Source organism: Camelus ferus (assembly GCF_009834535.1). NCBI lineage: Eukaryota > Metazoa > Chordata > Mammalia > Artiodactyla > Camelidae > Camelus > Camelus ferus. The sequence continues at coordinate 44,837,821 of NC_045700.1, forward strand.
TTTGCAAATCTTTACTGTATTACAGTTTGTGAAATAAAAATATATCAGTAAGCACAGACATTGTAATATACTAATTATAACTTGAAAAAAGACACTAATGTTTAATTGGAACATCTCACACTAAGAAACCATTTTAATTAAATAAAATAAAGCTTTATTAAAAAAAAAACTTAACTATTTAGAAAATAAATGAGAAAAATAGAGTAGGACGTATATGCCCATTAATGCCCAAGTACCATTATTAATACAGGAACCGAACTCACCCAGTATCCTTAAGTGTGTATTCTGTAGGCCTCTTAGCTGATTTCCTAATACATAGAGCTCAATCTCAAGGTTAATAGAAGGAACTCACCCTGTTGAACCATTTATGACCACATATTTCCCTAAAAGGCTGTTCTTTAACCAGCAAGATCTCACAAATTGTCCTTTATCTGGTATGTGTTCATAAAATCAAGGTCCCTCACTCTTCACTTACCTCAGCTCAGCCATGAAACGCTAAAATATATTCCAGCCATCCGAGGTCAAGGCCGGCCCAACTAAATGGCACATCGTAATTGCAGCTGTCCCGACCAGTAGATATTTATGAAATACGATCCGATTCCAACAGATCGATCGTGAAGGTTATTTAAAATAGTGAAATAGTTTCTGTCAGTTCTAGAGACAAGGCATTGTCTGAAGAAGTAATAACTATTATGCAGAAATTGTTCTAAGCCACTTCCCCTGGAAGATCATGAAATGTGGCAGCACTGTCAAGTGCTTATGCAGAAATTTGCTCTCTTGTGACGAGTTCCTCCTCCAACTGGGAACAGTGTTCAAAACAAGCCTGGGAAAGAATGGCGAAAGGATCTTTTCTGGCAGAGGATTTAATTAGTGATACATTCATTTTTTTTGACCTGCACAAATAATTGAGTTTGGGTGGTACTAGTAGTAGGGAATAACAACTATATGCCTCAGAACAGTCTTTTAAAAAAGCTGTCCAGTATCTTAATCTGAGTGGCAAAGTGGGAAGTGTCTGACTGTTACAATAGAAAGAACATTCATGTTCATGCTCTCACTCCTGCCTGGGCATGTAGCTTTGAGATAAACTCTTCCAAGCAAGGACTTAGTGATGATCCAAAGAAAACATCACCAATATATAGTTAGCCGTGGCATGTGCAGCTCTTTTCTTCCAAAATGGGGCCACCAAGCACAACTGTGCAGGTTGAGCAGTCCCCAGGTGTGAGCAACAGCCTACCCTCAAGCACCTGACGACAACACATAATCTTAGTGGCAAGGTCTATTACAGCTATTTGTTATCAGGTTATGATTTCAAGTATCTAGCCTTTTTTTTCATAGAATTACCCAAGAGAGATTTTCTATGGGTTATCTGTCATTTTATACTACTAGGTAGGTTGTTAAGAGGAGAACCTGCAGGAAATAGTTCTCCTTTGTCATAGAAAAGCAGCTGTGATGTAAAGGACTTAGAATTTTGGCTCTCAAAACATCCTAAATGTGAGATCTTCAAACAATTCAGTGAATTTCTCTGAACCTCAATCTATTCTTCAGAAAAATGGGTAATTATATCTACCTTACAGGGTGGTTCTGAAGACTAAAAAGGCACCCATCTTAAGTACCTAGTGTATTTGAGGTGTAGTGCACGCACCTAGGAAAGGCAGTCACCCCACAGGTCACTGTTGTCATTTGCTATCCCTCTCTTCAACTTCCCAACCCTTTTGTTTCCATCTCTCATCATCTCTGGACACCAGAGGGGCTCACTGAGCTCCCCCCTCAGGTGTGTTATCTTTTAAGGTAAAGATGGGCTACCCACCACATCTATAAGGAGGGAAAATCTAAGAGGAGCATCGAATTTGAGAGTCAACATAGAAAATTATTTCTTTTTCTCATTAAAGATGTTCCCGGTTTCGCAAGATCCTTGTGCTGTTTGGATCCATATTATGGCATGCGGCTCTTGTCTTCAAAGTGACCTCATGGTGCAGGCTGGCTGCTGGAGTTCTAGCCATCATTTATGAGTTCCAGAACTCAGGAAGGAGGGAGGGAGGAGGTAGGAAGGAAAAAGGAAGGAAAGAAAGAAAAGGAGGAAGGCAGAAGAACAAAAGGGGAATACACTCTTTCCTTCTAAGAAACTGCCTCAGAAGCTCCACACAGCATTTCTCATAGCACCTCTTTAGCCAGAACTTAATCCCATGGCCATACCTAGGAAGACGAGAAAATACAGTTTTGATCTGGATGAATTGCAACCCCAAATAAAGCTGAATGAAGGAAGGGAAAAATCATTGTTAGCAATCAGCAGATTCTGCCACAAAAAAAATTATAGCTTAACAACCAATTTGCCTTGATTTGGAGTGAATCCCTCTGGGAAGGTGAGTTGAACTACTAAAACAGGGCTGAACTCACTGCCCTACTCAGAACATAGAAACTCTCCTTCAGTGTCACTCCATGAACATCCCTAACCTACTGTTTTTAAACCCTTATTTTCAATTCCATGTTCTTATGCTTCAACCTAGAGCTTTTGGCAGGTTTAGTTTCTTATCCTCTGACTCTGAAATGTCATCTTGTATGTACCATGACGTTGGCATCTGATCAGCTTCTTCTGAATCCATATTTGACCTTTGATCTCTTGACTTTATCCACTGTCATCTGTCACTTAGGGAAGGGGTACCTAACCTGGAGTCCCAGTTGCAAGAGGAGAATCTCCTGCAAGTATATACAAAATGAGATGCATATATCCTCATATTCTTCCTTGAGAGAGGGACCGTAGCTTTCTTTGGAGTTCCAAAGTTATCAGCGACCTCAATTAATTTAAGAACCACTGCTCTAGAGTGAACTGCAAGGCCTTCCCTAAGGCTTTGGGTGCAGGCAGACTCCCAGGATGAGAAGGCTAGGTCAGAGGAAGTATCGGGAACAGGGAACACCAGGTTAGCCCGTTTGTCAGGCCCGGCTGAGGATCAGCAGCCATGGAGCCACCTACCATCTTCCAAGAGAGGATGCCAGGACTAAAGTTACGAATCGGGATAAGCTTGTTGTTTGCTATGGGATAACTGGTCCTTCAGACCCAGGCATGGACTGTCAGATAGGATGCAGCTAAGGCCAAGAACCAGATGCTGGATTCATTCTAGTAAGCTTCCTCCTCAAGGTTGGAAATGGTGTCTTATAACATCCAGAAGCCACCTGGCAGAGAATAGTCATTCATTAAGTTTTGTTGAACAGAATTGAAAGAAAGGTTTAGGACTCAGGAATCTGACATAAGGAACCTGAAATCGATGAGATCAGAGAGTCTTATGACAGAGCTCTCTAGACTCTTCCTCCTGATCCTGAGAGTAATGGCCACGTTCCTGGTCCTTAGGTAGGAGACTAATTCATGCAAACCTGGGACTGATGGATTCAAATCATGAAGTGGCCCAGCCCCCTGGCTTTCAACCCCATCCTTTCTCCCTTCCCCATGTGGTTCCTGCACTGACTTGACTCCAGTCCAGCTTCCATCCTGTCCTTGATAAGGTTCTGATATTATGGTATGTGATTCTGTTTGTTCCTTGCCTTACCCTAGAGACCCTTCTCACCTTGTACTGTGAGCCTCCAGCACACACACTGCCACCAGTACCTCTTCACCACGCAAACACTTTTGCCATTCCAACATTTCCAACAATCAGGGGCACTGTTGATAACACATTTGTTCAAGAGTGGTTAGAACCACATCGTGAGTTTGCCCCCTTGGTACCCTCAGCAGCACAGGCTAAACCAGGAATCCTTCTCTTCTTCTTCCTTTATCAGGCCATCAGACATGAGGGAATGTTGGTTGCTACGGTGATGGGGCTCAGAGCAGAACCAAAGCATGATTGTGACCTCCAGAGGTGATGGTAACTGAACATATGATTTCCAAGGGTCTTCCTCCTAAATTTCAAGGGTCCTCCCAAGGAAAATGGATATATTCTTTTTTGGAAAACAGAACTCTTCTGCCAAAAGATACACCCCGAGGATCCGTCAGAATCTTTTTGTCCTCTTTTACCACCATGTGATTAATTTGAATGCTATATTTTTCTCCATGGTTAAAACTTAGGACCTTCACCTGTGTCTTAGGTACAAGTATTATCTCATCTTGCAAATAACTTTTCTAAGTCATTAAGCCAGCAAAAATTCCTGTGAGTCCTCAGCATTGGCATTCAGCCCAAACACCCTGACCAGTGATAAAGTCTCTCCATACCACTAGGCTGAGTCAATCCAGGAATCTCTCTTTAGCAAGCATGGTCTGAGGCGAGCCCACGGACTCTAATACTTAAGAAGGTCAAGCAAAAAGAAGAAAGACAAACAGCCTCATAGTCAGTAAATATCTTTTTGTTTTCTGGCTTAATTTTCTGAAGATAGACTTTCTTTGATTTCTCTGAAGCCCTATGCTTGGTACCATGGTCTTGTTTCAATGACTAGTCACCAGACTGTGCTTCTGTTTTGAATTGTTTTGAGAAGAGGATGGCTTGCTACTTTTGAATCAGAAGACAAAGCTAACCTACCAGTGTATCTGATGCCCACAGTTAACTGTGTATGCCAGTTGACATTCTTCTTGAGTTTTTTTAATTGGTAATTAGAAAATCATCACTTATAATTATTCTTGACAGATATTGACTTCAGCGAATTATAGAAACATAGCTGTCCTGGGGGATTATCAGTAGAAAAACCATGTAGATAATTATATTGAGATCTTTAAAACCTGGGTCAATATTTCCAATTATCTTCACAGTTTACATTGTTTTTAAAAGATAGACTTTGGCTCTGGGTTTTATAGATTCTACACGTGTGAAATTGGTAGTCAGTTTTTTTTTTTTTATTTTGCAAACCAATTTTATACAGAGCTTAGAATACATTTTTTTGATTAGCATTTGCATCATCCTATAATCTTAGAGGTGAAAGGGACCCAGAAGGGCATTTTCTTTCCTTCTATTTCTCTGGGTGGACCACATCTAAGACGTTCCATTCAGATAAGAGTTTATTTTGTTGGTGAAGGATCACAGAGCCAGGTACTTCCACCACCTCTCTCGGTAACCCAGGCTGGTTTCTGATATTTTATGGATGGTGACTTAATGCATTTCCAGGAAATGAATTGCTTCAGTGGTTTTGAGCATCTCTTTTTAGAACCCAAGTACAAATACTAAACCAGTTATCTGTGTTCCTCCATAAGCGATTCGAGTGCTTTATTTTCATTCTTTTTCTTACCACCTTTCCAGGTTTACATATGAAATTGCACCAGTGTTTGTCCTCATGGAGCAAATAACACTTAAGAAGATGAGAGAGATAGTTGGATGGTCAAGTAAAGATGGTGATGGGATATTTTCTCCTGGTAGGTTTCTGTTCTCTTTCCCTGACTCTCCTCAAGGTTTGCAGCATGGATCTTTAAGAACACTAAACACAAAACGAGTTTGTGGAAGAATGATGACCTTAAAAATATGTGTTTTCAATAGCCCTGCCTTCCCGTCTTTGTCAGAATGAAGGCTAGGAAGACCGCTATGTTCTGTGTGGACTAACCAACAAAGGCTGTGCCCAAACCCACACAAACTGACAAAGGCTGTGTCTAAATCATGCTCAACAGCTCTGGTCTGTCAACAGCATTTGATGAACCTGGGGATCAGGGAATCAAGATCATCAATTGACTAATCCATGTCAGCCAAAATGGTGTATCTACCTTAAGTCTCTAGTTCAATATGGATACAATAAGAATCTCTAAAACAAGGGCAGATAATCTTTGAGGTAGGAAGGAGTTTGGGGTGGTGTCAGAGACAACGTGGTTGTGTACAAGGGGAAGAGAAAAAATAGGAATTGCAAGTAGGCAATTTAAGCTGTCCATGAATTTGCCTGCTTTAATGTCAGGTAATTGACACAAACATGGCTCGTTTGTGTTGGCCAGACATACCTGCTCACCTCAGTTCTCCTTGCATCTTTATTTAAGTAAACATGCATTTGGTTTTAATTTAATATACTTAGAGCTCTCCCAAATGACTCAATAACTCAGTTGGGCTGTTCTTTGACGAGAGTATCCAAGCAATGTCACTGTTTCCTTCCACAGGCTCTATTACTCTCTGTTTCTCTGTCTTTCTGACTCAGAGAAAAGATTCATCTTTGTTCAGTAAATAGATTGTGCAGAAAGTGGAAGCAGGAAGGTTGTAACTCACCTGTGTCTTTGCAGCCACTGCTGCTGCCATCTCTTATATTTCTGCCTAGACTTCAGGTGGAACAGGCACTGACGTATGTGAATCACCTCTACCTAAATTGCCTAGATGGCTTGGTAATGAGTGTGATTATTTGTATTTCCAAGGCAAAGGGGCCAGAGGGAAGCCCTGGCAACAGGGAGGCCAGCAAAACCTATCAGGATATTTTCCTTCCCTTTTCTGACCTCCCTTGTCTCTTGAGACACCACCTAAGCCTTTGTTGTTAGAAACAACAAGGAGGGAGTCCCAACACCTCCCCGTGTGTCTGCTTGCTGATAGGGGGAGCCATATCCAACATGTACAGCATCATGGCTGCTCGCTACAAGTACTTCCCGGAAGTCAAGACCAAGGGCATGGCAGCTGTGCCCAAGCTGGTCCTCTTCACCTCAGAACACGTGAGTTGGTGCTCTTGCTCATGGATTGCGGTGTTTTCCAAGGGACTCTCTCACATCTAACCTCAAGCCTGTGTTTGTTGCAGAGTCACTATTCCATAAAGAAGGCTGGAGCTGCACTTGGCTTTGGAACCGACAATGTGATTTTGATAAAGTGCAATGAAAGGTAGGCAGGAGAGTGAATATTAGGTTCTTGATGTATTAAATGTGCTCATCTGTTAAATTTGTTTTATTGTGCTTAAGGACTGACTCAGTACAGTGTGCCAAGCTGCTAATGGTCTGTTGAAAATATCCGATTAAATTACTTTTTTGCTGCTGCTGAAGTTTTTTTCCATGTGCAATCTCATTGATTCTTCACTTTAATTTCTCTCCTTTTATAATAATTACAGGGGGAAGATAATTCCAGCTGATTTAGAGGCAAAAATTCTTGAAGCCAAGCAAAAGGTATGTCCCCTAGGGTGCATCTAAACTCTGGTGAATACAAATTTTAAAAAATTCCTTTTTTTCTGCCCTAGACAATAAGTCTTTAATAATACAAGAGATAATTTTATTGCATTACTAAAATTCTTTTCTTCTGTGTTTGCTTATTTCCAGCTTGTGTGATGACTTGGCTTTAAAGCTCTGTTTATACAATATCATTTTTTTAATCAAAAATTCAGTCATTAAACCCCTTCTGTCTTCATCGTGCCAAGTGATTAATTTGATGTAGGTCAATAAATCCAGTCTCTAAGCATCATGAAGACACAGCCTAATTGAGGTTTTCACTTGCTACTTGTTAAGTGAAATTTCATTGTAACAAATATCATTCTAGGTTAGGATTCTATTTAGCAAAGTGCTTCCATGCCCTGGCAGGTCGCCCATGATACTTGGTGAATCCAGCCTCAATAAATTCTATTAAACAGAAAAATCACATACAACAGATGTATCCACAGGGCACTGCCAGGTAACTGTCAGGCCATTTACCAACTCATCATTGTTTTGGTTACATTCTTGTACCTCCTTCTCTAACTGTGGTTATTTGCCTGGGTCTCAGCAGAGGAGATGGATAGAAATGTCACTGGGACTGAGCAAAGGGTTGAAGGGGCAGCTTCTAGGAGTCAGAGATTTCCCCAAGCCTGTCTGAGCTCTGTTACTCCACCTTATCATGTATTTCTTGTTCACATTGAAATTTTATCGTATCCACTATTAGGGAAATGGTGTATAGACTTGTTTTCAGTAACCAAACCGTGCTTCAGTATTACTATGGCATTAATACACTTAGAACGGCACAGCTTCTAAAACATATGTCCAGATAACATCCAGAGCTACTTTCCCATCGTTCCAAACACTTATTATCACTCTTTACTGCTTTACTGTTTGCTATGTAACTTGCCGCTACTAAACATACTATTTATTTGGCTTATTTAATTTTGTTGATTGTCAATCACCCCCCACTAGAATGCAAACTCCCTGAGAACAGAAATCTTCTTTTGTGCTCGCTGCTGGATTCCCTGCATCCACAACAGAGCCTGGCACGTAAACGTCATTCAAAAAGTATTTGTTGAATACATGAAGGAATGAAGGAATGAACCAACAGAGGATCTTCCAGGAGTGTCTGATAGAACACCAGCTTAGCTGACCGCTGTTAGAAGTCAGTGCTACTGCAGATCTTCTTCATGTGGAAAGGAGGGAGGTTGGAAAGACTAATCAGCCTGTCTGTCTTACCTTATAGGGATATGTTCCTCTGTATGTCAATGCAACTGCCGGCACGACTGTTTATGGCGCTTTTGATCCGATACAGGAGATTGCAGATATATGTGAGAAATATAACCTTTGGCTGCATGTCGATGTAAGTGCTATAATTCAGAGTGGCCTGGTCCATTCAGGATGGGTGAGGTGGGGTAGGGGGGAGCAGCTCTGCTTTATGATTTGCCTCAAGCTCCTCCTGTCGCCTCTCTCCACACCACGTTTCTCTGCCCCCTGCCCCTCGGTGGGCCATTCACAGCAGGTGCATACCCCAGGCCTGTCTGTCCTCTGGGATTCATCCAGTCCTTACTGGCCAACTGCTGTCTTCTGTGGTTCATCCTAGAATTCCATCTCTGTCACTTTCCCAGAAAGCTTTTGTCTGAACAAATGGCTACAGAGTGAAATACAGAGGGGGAAAAATATAAGGTATAACGTATAGAAAGTGGCCGTGAATCTGAATCTGGACACTCAGCAGTATTCCTTTAGTCCAGCCATCTATGAGACTTTCTTTATAAAAGAAAGGAAGAGAAGGTGGAAAGGAAGAAAGAAACAAAGGGAGGGAGGGAGGAAGGAAAGAAGGAAGAAAAGGAGGAAGGGAGGAAGAAATGAATGAAACACATTTTCTGGTACATATAGGAAAAAGAAGGCAATATCTGGAAGGTGTTATCAATTAAGAGATTTATTTCCAGATTTTCCCAGGAACACAAGAAGTACATTTTCACATATGTGACTCGGTGGGGTTTTTTTTTTTTTTTTTTTCCTTTTTCTCTCTCCATTCTCTTATGGGTTTAACTTCTCACAACTAGACAAGGGGGTGATCCACCCTTCTAGTGAACAGATGATGACATAGGCTTTTCCTGTGTCACATGGGGTCCCAAGCCATTCGGTAGATATGCATCAGGGGACCCACAAAAATGTCTTGCTGTTGCAGGAGCTGTTGTGGGACCTCCAGGTCTACCAGGGCTGCTACTTTCTGAGTTTTTCAGGAGCCCTTAGAGCTCTACTGTAGGCAGAATCAGACAGCAGCCTCCAGTCCTTTGTGTTGCTTCTGGAGCTCCCCAGGGGGCCCACCGAGTGTCTCTGGCTTTCCAGAGCACTTTGGGACTTGGGTCTTAGCACCACAGGCTCAGCCCCAGTTGACCTGAATCACTTGTGCAGATGCCCGACGTTAAGCTGGAGGAGCACTTGAAGGAGAAGTGATCAAAGATGAATAACTACAAATGCCCTCAGCTGAACAATCAGTGAGGGTTCCTCTTGTTAGAGAAGCTTCTGTTTCTCACTGTTTACATTCTCTCTCATGCTTTGCTGGGGGTGTTGAGGGGGCCAGGTTTGGGTTTCTCAGTGTCACAGCCCCTTTCCCTCTCTTTTCTCTGTCCTCACAGGCCGCCTGGGGCGGTGGGCTGCTCATGTCCAGGAAGCACCGTCATAAACTCAGCGGCATCGAAAGGTAAGGGCTGAGCCAGGGTCCCCTTCCGCTCAGGCCATCAAACCTGCTGTGCCACTGAGTCCGCCGATGTCCCTGCCCTGACTCCCAGAATCATATTCAATCTAAGCTCATTTTCATTCAGTGGGAACTTACTGAGCACCTGTTATACGCTAGGTACTGGGAAATCAGTCATCTTTGAGCTTTCCCCACAATGAGTTCATGGTTTAGAAAGAGAGAAAAACAAGTAAACAAAGAGTGACCACACCTCGTGATAAGCTCACTGGCAGATGTGATTGCAAGGTGCCCAGGCAGGAGAGAAGGGAGACTTACTGTGTGGGAATTTGGAGGCTAAATGGGAGTTTGTCAAGGGCACGGGAAGGGGCACTGATTCATTTCATTCTTCTTTCTCCCTAAGCTTACACCTGGGGGAGGGGTAGGACACTCAGCTTACCTAACTTACTTATTTTCTTGTTCACTATTCAAGTTCAGAGGGTGCTCTAAGCCAAATATGATTTTGACCTGACTTCTAAGTATTGATCCAAAATGAATTCATATTGAGTCATGGATTCACTCAGCAGGTATTTACTGAGTGCCTGTCACAGGACAGGCAGGCATGGACGTGAATGCTCAGGTACCCGTATTATGTCCAGCCACCTCTGACACTTTTCTAAAAAGGTGTACCTGGTACATATAGGAAAAATAAGGCAACATGTAGAAGGTGGTATCAACTGAAAGATTTACTCTCCTGAAGCTTACTGTCTATGAATTAGATGTTCATAAACAAAGAGATATTTAATCTGCCAAGACATGCTATTTTAGACAGGGTCATCAGAGGCCTTTCTGAAGAGGTGACATTTCAGCAGACACTAGGATAAAGGGAGACAGGAAGCACAGATACAAGGAAGAGTATTCTAAGAGGGGGGAGGGCAAGTGCAAAGGCCCTGTGGTAGGACTATTCTTGGTATGTTGGAGGAAAGCCCATCAAAGAGGCCAGTGTGGCTGGAGCAAAGTGAGAGAGTTCAGAGCGGACTGAGGTTGGAGAGGTGGAAGGGAGCAGGCATCAGGGACGGCACTCAAGTTGTTTGAGTCTTTGTTGCCTCTCCTATACTTCTTCCCCTGCATTTCCATTTTGAAAGGCCAGTATTAAAGTGAGTGGGACTCACGGAAGCCTAGTTATGTGACCCTTAACTTGGAGGACAATATCTTAAATGTAGATGGGCCAGTCTAGCTGTGCTTTAGCTCTCTTAAAATGTTTTGCCCTAGACTTTCTCTTTTCTACCATTTTAAAGCATATATATCTTCTGAAGGAAATTGAATCCATATCATGTCTTATTACTTTCCGTTTGTAGCACTGAAGAATCATTGACCTTTAGGACATTAAAAAAAAAAAACGTTTAATTTAAGACATTTTGTGTGATCTATATATAGTTTTTTTTAATTGAAGTATAGTCAATTACTATCTATAGTTTTTAAATGGTTCACTAAATGATGGCTATGAGAAAATTGGGTAAATTCACTGCCTTGTAAGTATGGCTTGACACTGATGCTTTCTGATGAGATACATATTATAGTGAACTTTTCCCAAGTCTCTTTCATAAAGGCTTTCTTTATTATGCACGTGGCAGAAGGTACTTCAGGCCTCTCTCTCTTCTCCTTGAAATACAGTGTACACCTTATAGTCACATATACACTAAATTATTTTCCCTGTAAAGGACCGAAGCAAGAGGAAGAGGTTAAAAATTCACAGCAGGAATTTAGCTCCAGGGAGAGCAGAGGCAGTATAATTCCAAGCCAATTGATACGTCTGGGGAAAACATCCTTCACAGGTATTAAAGCACAGAGCCCAGCTGTGGGCTAGGCCATTGGGAAGGAGTTATCCAAGTTTTAATCATCATACATTACACTTAGTTGTTTCCGTAATGTCCTAGCTAGTGTGCTCCTTAACCATTTAATTGTGTCTGACAGAGTGATGCGGTTGCTAGGAGACCATGCTTGTTAAAGCTATCACTGCAGCCTAAACTGGCAAGATCATGTTTATTTAGCATTTAAACAATGCTGCTAAGTAGTCAAAGTCTAGAATTGTCTCACTGATCCTTGCTTTAAAATGCCAGCCTTCATAGTACCTTACAAGCAGCATCCCCAGCCTATAAGTAAGAACAGGAAGGCAGAAAAGCCAGTCTGTTGCCTAGAGGGAGGTAGTCTAACGGAACCGTTATGAGCACTGGCTCTGCGGTTAGACTCCCTGAACTTGAATCTTGGCTCCAACACTTCCCAGTTATGTGACTCTGGGTGATGTATTGAACCCTTTTGTGCCTCAGTCTCTCCATCTAAAGTAAAGGTGATACTCATCCTTATGTCATAAGGTTGTTGTGAGAATTAAGTATTCCAAGCATAGTTATTAGTATTATATATTTAGTGATTCATTTTATCCTTTATTCAGTTCCTTGAGGTAGACACTATTCTCCACATTTTAAAGACAGGAAAACTGAGCCACAAAGGAGTTATGTCATTTGCCCAAACTAGCAAATGTCAGAGCCGGGATTCAGACTTGGGTAATCTGGCTCCAAGCTTGAGTTCCTAACCATGACACCATACTGATAAAATGCTTGTGATACTCTTAGGACAACAGGACACATAATAAATGTTCTTCATAAAAGTTAGCTATTATTAATAAAAGAGACAGTCTGCTGCTTAGTATTCTGAGACTGCCAGCAGAGTATTTGCTTACTACCTGATTAGTCAACTTAGGGGACTGGACACTGAAAACTTGTATTGACTGGAGTTGCAGTGGGCAGTGCTTTTCTCAAGAGGACAGTTGCCTCTTGCCGCCTCCTGCGCCTTCTCCTCTGAGCATCGTGTGTTTCTTTCAGGGCCAGCTCAGTCACCTGGAACCCTCACAAGATGATGGGTGTGCTGTTGCAGTGCTCCGCCATTCTTGTCAAGGAAAAGGTCTGTACTCCCCTCAAAGATGAACTGGTGGTCTGCACCCCGTTTAGAAGGACCGAGAAGAGAAGAGCATGGGGTCTTTTTACAGTACTTGTAGAGGAACTCACAAGACTGATAGCTCTGTCCGGACTGCCCGTGTCTGTGAGGCTCCAGCTAACCTCGCACCCGCTCTGGGCTCCTGCTCTGTCTGCCCTCCTTCCTGGTTCAGGGCTCAGGGCCCCATCAGTGATAGAAATGACAAGGGCGTTATTCCATTTCACGTTCCTTCATGTTTGTTCAAATGAAAGTGAGAATTATAGGGTGAGCCGCTAACCCTCACCTCACCGACGACAAAAAGGGGTCGCTGGAACATACTTCAAGTCCTTAGCATGAATTTGTGGTCCCAAGAGCTGAAACAAATTAGGCAGAACCAGAACTACAAATGTCAGCTTAGGGCAAACAGGGAGGTTGAGGAAGAAGCTTCTGCAAATGAGTTAGTAGTGTATTGTCTCCTTTAAGCACCTGATAATAGGACCCTGCCCTCGAGAGCACTGTTCCTCCAACAAAACTTTTGCACACTGAGGCACTCGCAAAAGTCTGTCACCAACTTGTAGGATCCGGAACCTGCACAAGCTCCTTAGTCCACTCCTAAGTAGAGTGCCTGTTAACTCCACAGGAGATCCTGGGAAAGATTGGAACACTTTTTAGGGGATGCTTTGGGGGAAGAAATTTCTTCCATGCTTGAGACTGTCCCACCTTCTACAGGAAGTTTATATCCCTAACCACTGCCAACTGAATGCTACAGCTCTCCCCAGCTGTCGAAGTAACCCAAAACACCCGCACAAATTTCCAGATGCCCCTCAGGGGGACAGTAGGGGGACACTTGCTGGCATCTGAGATAAAAGATCATTTTCAAATCAGAGTGATAGAGGAAAAGGGGCAAAGGTTTTTCTAAGGATGGTTTAAGAGAAGGACATCAGAATAAGGGCAAGGCCTCATGAGACATGAGAAGGTTGTATGTACATGAACCCCAGTCCAGCCTGCCCTGTTTCAAAGCCATCCATGCCTCTGACCTGTGACTGCAGTTACACACCTGCCTTGATTCCCCTGACAGGGTATCCTCCAAGGATGCAACCAGATGTGTGCAGGGTACCTCTTCCAGCCAGATAAGCAGTATGATGTCTCCTACGACACTGGGGACAAGGCCATTCAGTGTGGCCGCCATGTGGACATCTTCAAGTTCTGGCTGATGTGGAAAGCAAAGGTACGGAGGAGGGCGTCTGGGAAACAGAGCAGAAATGTAATTTTCACAGGCTGGCTGGTGAAAGCGAGGCAAAGATATATTACAGACAATTCATTATGTGCATAATCAGTATCTAGATAATTGAGTTAAAGGTATTTTCTTTGTTTGCGAATGAATCGTTTTATCCTTTATGTCAAAGTCTCTCTCCTTCCGTTCAATCTCCTCAGTGTGAATTAGCATGATGTTTTCTTATAACTTTCTCTGATGAGCACTAAAAATTTTGCCAAGATAAGGACGTCCCCAGCAATCCTTAGGGATGCTGAAATTATTTAGTACAGATGTAGAGAAAGAGATAAAGAGAAAATTACTGCATTATTCTGTGCAGATCCCTGAGTTCCTTTATGAGGCCTCGAGTCATGGGCTGTATCTGACAGTTTTAAGTTCTTTTTAAATAATGGCTTTCCCATTATTTGTACTTTTATACTCTCTTCTAGAAAATGCATACTTTATCCTGAGAAATCCTAGACTGAGAATCTTTCAGGTTCTATTTCTGGGTCTAGGAAAAAAAAAGCAACCTGTTTGAATTTCCCCCAAAATAAGGGTAAGGGAAAGGAATACCATGTGACTGTTTCGAAAGTATTTTTATGCAATCAAGTAAAGGCAATGTGAGTTCACAGCTTTCAGTTGCAACCATTGTTTTTATTTATCTACTGTAAATTAATTTTAATACATTTCCAAGTTTAAGATTGGGGCTACTGATACCCAAACAACAAGGTTTTCCAGCCAAACATCTAGTCAAATGTTTCTTCTGTAGGAAGAATTTGACAGATTATTTTTTTTCATCATTACATCATTTTGTCTTAATATAGAAATAGTCTGAATTTGATTTTTACCACAAAGCAATCATAGGTATTTGAAGCCTATATAGACCGAGAAATGGCAACAAGAGAAAGAGCCCTATCATACATAAACCTAATAACCACATGGCCTGTCTCAGGAATCTGCCTTCGCTTTACCTAATAATTACCGCTGGAACCTGGGCTCCCAGTGAATTGATTCCTGAGGTGGGACTCTGGGGTGGGCTTCATTCCCAAGTGGAAAATGGACTGGCTGGGCTGTCCACTCAGCAGTGACTGCTGCTTGGCCAGGACTGGACTTCACCCAGACACGTTAGCAATCCACCAGCCTCGTGCATCTGCTCTCCCTGTGAACATCGACCCACTCCACAACCCCCGTGCTGCTGTGACTAATCAGCCATGCTGGCTTTTGAAACTCATGCTCAACCAGTTTGTCAATAGTTGGAGCGATGGCAATCTCAGGGTACACATGCCGAGACCAGTGGCTTCCCCATCTGTCTGCCTGCCTGTCACCAAAAAGGGATAATAGCATGTTGTGTGGAAGTAAACCTGCCTGGGTATAAGGGGAATGGCTTTGGCCAGGATTTCCGGTTGGGGCAGGTGGATTCTGAAGTAGTATTTCTCCACCTGTCTATGGTGCAGAACCAATTGTTTTGTTGTTGGTTTTTTTTTTAACCTATCATCGACCAATACAATAAAGATAACTTGCTGGAAAAGTGAAATAAAAAACCATACAAAATACATACAAAGATCAATTTTAAAATTGAGATTCAGTAGACATAAAGTTACTGTCAGATAGATATACAGATTTCTTATTGCTTAATCTAAATTTCTCTGCTCATCTTATCATGGACTGGTTACAGTTTGTGGACTGGCCTCAGTCCATAGAGGAGGATTTGGGTGACACTATCCTAAAGCAAACCAGAAATGGGTTTCAGGTTCAGGCTATGAATTACTAGCAAGAAGCAAAAAGCCCTTTTGAGAATAACTGCCCAGAGACCAGCGTGTCTTCAAGAGAGATTAGGCACACTTCATTTTATTGCATGCAGGGCTGTGAGAAAGCTGTACACATTTAATGAGATGCTTCCTGCTAACCATCTCCAAGAATACTCCTATGTATACTTCCAAGAGACACAAACAGAACAGCCCTTGCAAATGCCATCGCAGGGAAATGCAACCTCTCACCAATAAACATGACTTTTCTTGTTTAAAACAGGGCACAGTGGGCTTTGAAAATCAGATCAACAAATGCTTGGAGCTGGCTGAATACCTCTACGCCAAGATTAAAAACAGAGAAGAATTTGAGATGGTTTTCGATGGTGAGGTACGTTGACATCCTGGACTTCTGGAAAATCTATGAGTGATGCTCCTGAAGCCATATTGTCCCCCATTGCCTATTTTCTGCTGAATTTTCTGAATTTTCGTTCTATGCATCCTTCATTTAATTCCCTCTGTGCCCACAAATGTTTATTCCAGTAGCATTGGGATGACTTTTCCCCTTTGCCTCTTCTAAAATGGTATACTCTCAGCCAGCCATTTGCAAACAAGAGGTCTTTCCTCAGCGGATCTGAATCCTTTATCATTCTCAGGTCTGATTATTGTGTTGTACCTCCATGATAAAGTATTCCTCAGTCTCAAGAAGCTTATAGGATGGGTATATCCTTGTCTCCCAAGACTGGTTCTAAAGTGAAGTTCTCCTTTATGTAGATTCATTGTGAAGAGAGCAAGATAAAATTGCCTCTGCCCTGAGTTCAGATCCACACTGCACACAATAAGGTACTTGTCATTCCAGTGTTGACTGAGGGCCTGCTGGGTGCCCTCCTCTAGGCCAGGCGCTGGGACATACACTAGTGACCAAAGCAATTGCTGTCTCTGCCTTCCTGGAGCCCACAGCTGGATAAAGAAAGTTGGAATAGGAGCCAGTGTTGAACAAAAGGAAATCTACTCATAACCCAGTGTCATGGACCACCACCCACATTCAACTTAGTCTACTTAGCAGGCTCCTAGCCTGCCAGGAACACCCTGGAGAGTCACCAGATGAGCAAGGAGCCCTGAGCAGTTCAGACCGGTCATATGGTGCTTGTGCATTTCACCTCTGTGGCCTGCTCTCATCATTTGCACTGTTTTAAACATTCTACTAGCAGGTTAAAACAAATGTGATGTCTCAAGCCTGTGAAAGTGATGGCAAACAGTAACTAGGAAGAAAATTGAAAAACAATAGTGAGAATACAGAAGGACTCAAAAAGCATGAGAGTCTTTGGGATGGGAACACCAAACTGTTCTAGACACTCAACAAGCCTGGTCTTAGCGTTGAGAACCGGTATTAATGTTCATTATGATAATCCTGAATCGTTAAGAGAAGGTTCAATAGCAATAAAATTAACTATGTTTCAAGCATCCTCTGTATATGAGGCACTGCAAAATGGCAAGGTAGATAATACTTTTCTTTTAAAACTCCCCATATGTAATTTTTTTAACATTTCAATGTTTAAAGTTGGGTAACTTTAGTCATCTAGAATCGGTTATGGGAAATAGCTCTCTTGCCAGATATGATGGGATAAACCAAGCTTTGTTCTCCCAAGTGTAGAATTAACATGAAGCCTTTTTTTTTTTTTTCTTTCTTTTCTTTTCTTTTCTGATCTGAGGGACTTCCACTAGGGGTACTTAGGGGTTTTGGAACAGCTTTCTCTCAAGTTCTCATAATTTTCTGTTTTGTTCGTATGTGTGCTTGTTTGTGAAAATCTCTGCAGCCTGAGCATACGAATGTCTGTTTCTGGTATATTCCACAAAGCCTCAGGGGCGTTCCAGACAGCCCTGAGCGACGGGAAAAACTGCACAGGGTATGGAATCTCTCCTTGTCTCATCTAACTCGCTGTGATTTCTCTGGCTGGTCAGAACATCCTCGCTCTAATGTGTCTTTCTAATAGGGGAGAAAAAAAGCTAAAGGCTTGGAGTGGTAGGGAATATCTCGTTACAGTCTTCTTCTTGGGTCTGGATGTCCCCTTGCTGTGGTTCAGATGCAGCGGGAACTCTGGGGGAATGCATCCCTGTCTTGGGGTGTTGTTTGTCATCATAGGGGCCATATGCAGGACAATTGAATAATATACATATCCCTAGGACCTTTCATATTAAACTATGTCTGTTAAGATAGCTTCTAAGTTGTAGTCTTCTCTAATCCTGACTCATTCTAGTTGTTGATTTCTGTGTCTAGTTTATATATTGTGTATAGTTGTTTGTATTATATTTAATTTATGTAATATTTCCTTGATCTAACTATTCAACACATATTTGTTGAGCGCAGTCTATGTGCCAGACAGTATCCTAGGTGCTGAACAAGCAGAAGCCCTAATTTGTGTTGCTGGCCATGTGAACTTCTCAGTTTTGTTTTTGATTTTAATTTTATTATCATCGTTCTAAGTCTGACTGTCAAAATTCAGTTGCACAGTGCTTTCTGTGGGAATTTATGATTGGGTAGACTTAATCAGTCATTAGCTATTAGCCACTGAAGAAACCTGGATATAAAATATTTCTTTGCCTTTATGTCAGTATAAACACAAATCACAAAAGTCAAATAGCTCTTTTTTTTCCAACTAAGAAATGAATTGCATTGTTAAGAAGAGCATGGTGTTAATATCAGTCTTGAGTTTTGTTTTGTATTTTCCCTCACAAGGTGGCCCCCAAAATCAAAGCCCTGATGATGGAGTCTGGCACGACCATGGTGGGCTACCAGCCTCAGGGGGACAAGGCCAACTTCTTCCGGATGGTCATCTCGAACCCAGCCGCGACCCAGTCTGATATCGACTTCCTCATTGAGGAGATAGAAAGACTGGGCCAGGACCTGTGATTGCGTCCGTAGACCATGAGTTTCTGGGAATTCCCTTTCCCCTGGCACTCTAGAACAACCTCTCTATGTTGCTGAAACACATAGGCCATCTCATTGGGTGAAAACTTCATCTCTTGAGGAATATTGTTCAAACCTTACTTAAGCTTGTTAGAGTTAGCAGGAAATAATGTTCTTTTTAAAAAGTTGTACCTTAGGAACCCAGTATATATGTACAGTTATATATACCTCTCTCTATAAATATATGTGTGTTTAGTGAGCGTGGCTTAGTAATAGATCGCAGCATGTCTCCCACTCCAAGAGAATGAACTTCACCATCAGCAGTTACTGAGGGGCCAAACGTGCTGCAAACCAGCTTGCCCAACCACCTCAGGAAAGATGTTTTTCAAAATGTCATGTGTTTGAGACCAAGGGAAACACTGTTGGTGGGAGTTGACCTCATTGTCAGGGTTTCTCCCACCTGAAGTGATGATGGATGAGAAAAAGTGCCACAGGATGACAAGAGTCCCACCCTCCCCTTTAGTACCCTGTTAGGGGGAAATAGTAGCAGCGTCATTGTTACAGGTGTACTATTGCTGTATTTTTAGAGATTAATTTGTGTAGATTGTGTATATTTCTGTTGTCTGACCTTGGGGAGGGGGGACGGAGGAACACATATAATGATTTTAATGACTGTTTAATTGTAGGTAAATGAAATACTTGCTTATTTATATTCAGAGATTTACCATGTTAAAGAGTTGTCTTGTATTTTCTTCCCAATTGTAATGTATGATGTTTATATATTGATGCAGTAAGTTCTGAAAACTGTTTATGGTCTTTCTGTGCATTTGTGAGCCAAAGAGAAAAGATGAAAATTAGTGAGACTTGTGTTTATATTAGAGTGCCCTTAAAATAGTGATTTAAGCATAAGTTTACCATCTGCAAGAGAATCTGATACTGTATGTAACGTGGTATCCATGGCAATCCCATCACTCACGTGGCATCTGCTCTGCTCTTACCCTCTCTGTCTGGCTGTATGTTTGGTGTTCTCTACGCCTTTCTAGTAACTGTTGGATAATAACGAGACCTCCTGTAATGTTGTAGTAGTTCATGACCAATCTCTGTGACTCGCTTAGCTCAAACCTAAGGCAATGTTTCCCAAGACCTTCCGAAGAGCTCAGATAAATTGACCAGGCTCACAACTGTTTTTGAAGAAAAGGGAAATTCACACTGTGCGTTTTAGAGTATGCAAGAAGAATCTAAGTAAATAAAAATATTCTCCATGGAGAATTTGAACTAAAGTTTCTTCCAGTTTCTGTTTTGTGTAGGAAGAGAGGTTTCCAGTGACAGGTATTGGGATCACCACCAGCCATTCACTCTCCACTGACTTCAGGTGATGCTCAGTACCTTTATTCAACTAGGAATCAACCCATGGTCTTAGGTTCCCAAGCCCTTTATCTAAAAATCAGTGGGATTCTAATTAAATAGAATTTGCTGTTCACACCTAGAAAAAAAAAAAGCTCTTTCTCTTTTTCATTTTCTTATCTTCATCTTGGAGTTCTGTTCATTCAGTCATTCAACAAACATTTGCTTCCACTAGAGCAGGCACTGCTCTAGCACTGGGGTTACAGAGGTGTTCATGGCAGACAAACTTTCCATCTAGTGGGGAATCTTTCATCATTTGGCATCTGTGGTTCTGAAAGCCTCTAAGATTACAGAATTGTTCCTTCCTGCTGCTTAACCCTTGTGCAGTGGGCCCAATTCACTTCCTTGGGAAGTACATTTTGATGCTGGATCATTAACGAACAGGATCCATTTTCTATGATATCCTATTAAGTTCTGATAATTAATTATCCTATTAAGCACTATAAACTTTAGTGTGCAAATTTTCGTGTGAACATAGGTTTTCATTTAACTTGGGTAAGTAACTAGTTGTAGGATTCCTTGATTGTACGGTAAGAGTACATTTAACTTTATAAGAAACTTGCTAAAACTCAAAAAAAATTTTGTTTTCCAGAAATATACCATCTATGGGTGACAGCTGTGTTTATTCCTTTCTGATCCTTATACATTTTCCACCCTTTTCCTTGATATACTGTGCAGGCCAAGATACCCAGTGCGATGAGGAAACGAAGTGTTAGTAGCAGGCATCTTGCTTTATTCCTGATATTAGAGGAAATGTTTTCACCAGATACCATTTAGTTTTATGTTTCCTTTAGGTTTTTCTGTAGATATCCTTTATTGAGTTAAAGAAGTTTCTTTTTATTTCTAGTTTGCTAAGAATTTCAATAATAAATGAGTATTTAATATTTAGTTAAACATAAAGTATTTAAGTTTTCCAAGTTTTCTTGAGTCAGTTTTTGTAAGTTGCATTTTTTTCCAGAAATTTAATACATATTTTTGAGTTTGCAGATAATTATGAAGTTGTCCATAATATTTTTTTCAATCTGTTGCATCTGTATCTATATTCTCCATTTTTTCCCCTAATACAGTAATTTGTTTCTTTGTTCCTTTTTTGTTCATTAATCTTAAACAGAAATTTTTCAGTTTCATTAAGCTGTTCAGAAAATATTTGTCTTGGTCAATACTCTCAATTGTATGATGGCTTTTTACCACATTAATTTCTGCTTCTGTGTTTATTATTTCCTTCCTTCAACTTTTTTTAGGCTTAATTGCTGTTCTTTTTTCTAACTTCTCAAGTTCTATGCTTAGGTCATTAATTTTGAGCTTTTCTTCTTTTCTAATAGAATCACCTAAAGACATATACTTCTCTGCAAACATCCCTTTAGCTATATACTACAAGTTTGGACACATGATAATTTAGTATCATTCAATTCTAAGTAAGATGTATTTGTCTATTTTTCCTTGTAGTTTAATTTTTGCTGTTATTACATATAAACAAGTTTTGTCATATTTTTTCTGGCAATCTAAAACTTTTATCATTATGTAGTGACCCAATTATTTTTGCCTTCTTGTCAATTTCATCTGATATTAATATAGTTATATAACATTCTTTAGTCTTTGCCTAATACATATGTTCTCATTTGAACTATAATATTTCTGTATCTTTATGTTTTAGTTGAGTATCATATAACTAGCTGGATTTTATCATCTTTTCCGTCTGACCATCTATGTCTTTTAGCTGAAGGATTTCATTTACTGTGATTACTGATATATTTGGACTTAATTCTATCATCTTATTGAGTGCTATCCATTTGTTCCACCTTTTATGCTCTTCTTTTCTCCTTTCTTGTAAAAGATTCAGATTAATTGAGGGTTTTTTTATGTTTGTTTGTTTTTTTACAAAAAAATATAAAGTTTATTTGGTGGTCACCACCTGAATCTGGAAATACAGCTCCAGGTTGATGATACTGACACAAAACAGTCGTTATTAATAATCCATGCCAGCCCACCCCAAACTAACTGAACATCAATAAAAGTGGTCATATATACATAAATGATCTCTGTTAACATCTGCACTGCCTTCTCACTTTCCATATCACTTAATTTCCAGTTCCAGCCATCTGATGGGTTAAATGTTCTTGGCCTAACAGAGAACCAGGTAGATGGTCAAGCAAGATTTCATTTTCTTTATTTGGTGGTAACAAAGGCTACAGTTTAGTTCTTAAACCTACAGCTACTAGTGACCTTCTATCCAGGCAGAGTAACCAAAGATAGCTATGAAAGATGCAGAGAAGACTAGAGGAGACCAGGACAAAGCAGCACAGGCCTGGCTCTAAGCTGGCAGGCACCCTGTCCTTCAGCAAGGGCAGGTAAATTAGCCAAAATTAGATAGTCTTTTCTTGTCGACTTGAACCGACAGTTTTTTTCCTCCAAAAATCTTGTTACTGACTGCATTCCATTTATCTAGTTAAATACAAATATAATCACATGTTTCAGAAGAACTACATTCAGAATCACCGATTGTCTTTTCTTCATCTTTTTTTCCTTGAACTTGTAGATGTTTGAGTTGCCTGGGTTTCTTCTTTTACACTAGATATGGGTTGTTTGAAAACAATTTCGTTATCCTTATCATCATCATTCATTGCAGCCACTTCGGATTTTCATTTCTCCAAAAATGTTAGTGTACAAACTGGTGTGGGGCCCTGGCTATCCAGAGACTTCCCAAGAGGGTTAGGAGTGACTGAAGCCTCTTTCTTCTTCTTCCCACGTAAAGCCTGGCACTTTCTGGAATTTCAAAGACTCGTGTTTGAAGCACTTTCCTCATTTTTATGTAAAATTAATGAAGGGAAATCATAATTAATTCCCTTTTTAGCTGATTTCCTCCTGAGTAATTTTTCCTTCCTTTTAAATCACTCCTCCATCCACAGCTTTTAAAGAAGTGTCCGTATCTATCCATTTCACCGCTGGATACGTCGGCCTTTTAAATGGCATATGCCACTCTCTAAAAAGTTCTTCGTGTACTTTTTCAGGTGGTATAACATGACACTTCAAGAGTCTTTCACCAAAAAGTTAGTTGTTCATTGTTTCAGCAACTATTTTGGCAACATCTTCAGACTCAAACTCCAAGAAGCCATAGCCTTTGCTGTTTCGTCTTTTTACTCCTAGATAGCCTGAGTCCCGTAACAGTGCCAAACTGAGAGAAATACGCTCGGATCTGGGATTCCTAAAGCCATGGAGGTAAGTGGCCCACATACATTACTCCAGGAGTAGGTTTTTCTTTCTCCTGTTGCTTGGTTGCATGCTGGCAAACCTGCGCCAGCTTCTTCTGGAATTTGTCGTCCTCCTGAGGGTTCAGGGACAGGAGCAGCTTGGCCGGGCCAGAGGAGACCCCCAGGCTGCAAGCTCCCAGGATGGAAGTGCCCTCCCTGAGGTTTGTTTTTTGTTTCTGTTGTTTTTCAGTTTCAACTT
This sequence comes from Camelus ferus, assembly GCF_009834535.1. Taxonomy (NCBI): domain Eukaryota; kingdom Metazoa; phylum Chordata; class Mammalia; order Artiodactyla; family Camelidae; genus Camelus; species Camelus ferus. Next base: position 44,861,272 of record NC_045700.1, read on the forward strand.
AGGAAAGTATAACTGCTCATAAATTATACTTTCTATGTCTACCCTAAAGATATTTTTCCATTTCAAACGTTAATAATTTTACCCTCCTCCTGAACCACAAAAGAACCCTAGGATACTCTTATTCTGGTCATCTTCCTCCCATTGTGTATGCCATTGTTATCCAGCATTTTAGGTCTGTCTTTTTTAACCCTACAATGTGTACATTATTAATAGTTTTATTCAATTGATTTTTGCTTAGCTATACCCACATAGTTACAACTCCTTTGTGCATGAGTCCTTCTTACATCTCAGACCTTCCATTTGGGCCATTTTCTTTTTCCTTGATCTGCGTGTGTTTGAACTTTTCTTTATGAAAGCCTATTAATAGTCCCTCTCTGAGAAGGACTCTTTAACTTTGCTTCTCAGGCATAATTTGTGAGGCTGGATTGAAAGCACAGTGATTCAGGCGATTTGCTGCCTTGAAGCTGGAAAAGGTAACTATTAGATAAGTCAGACTTTTTAAAGAAGGAAATGTTCCAGCCATATCCAGGGCCTTGCTTCTGAGCATTATGGGGATTCTGTTATCTCTTACATATAAAAGAAACCAGATACATGCATCAAATTTACTTGCAAGAATCTTAAAATCCTTTAATCTGACCAAATGATGTAAAGCAATTTAATAAAGGGAATCTCGCTTTATTTAAGGTTGAAGAGTGGAATTTTTAATGATACAAGGTTGCTTTAATATTCCAGTAAAACTACTTCAGAACTCCTGATTCCCTCAGCCTCCATAATGGACAACTGTGGGGGTTTTTTCCCCCTGTCTGGCATCTATACTCTCTTCTTCTGATCATACCACTCTACTTTGCCTTTGAGAGAATATCCTTTCTTCATTCTTGCCCCGTGTAATGGAAGGGATCAGAGCCTACGCTCAGATTCCAGAGATGGTCATCTGACTCAAGAAGGGGTGCCTATGGGTAGGATCCACTAAATTAAATGTGAAGTGGGGCCAAGGTACTTCCTGACAAAAACCTTATCTGAGGAAAAGAGACAGTTGATGGTCCAAAGACAATGAATTGGTATAAAGAGGAATCTGTTATGTTCATCAGGGGATGACTTATTGAGATTAGGTTTTTGAAGAGGGAGACCTTGGGTTATTCCTAAGAACTAACACCAGAAATCTGTGAAGAAGAGGTGATAAGAAAAGAAGTCATTTCACCACAAACTGTGAGAAATTTAGTGCACAAGCTGACATGGCTTTGTAGCCACATAACAGAGTGGAATCCACATGGGGGAGCTTAGGGACTAGAGTCCAGTGGCTCTGTGGAAAGGGTCATGCCTTCTGCCTGGACCTCAAGCTATTGGATTAAGTTTGGCTAGAACGAAGAGTCCAATGACATGGCTTCAGAGTAGCTAACTTTTGGGAGTATTTTTCCCCACTCATAAAAATATTTCAAGTCCTCAAGGGAAGAGAAAAAGGTGAAAAGGAAACAGGTATCCTGTTGCCAGGGCTGCAGGTGTTTCTGCTTAAACGCCAGGACCACTTGGCCATTATAGCGCCCTTCAGCTCACTCCAGCAGGTATGAGCAGAGAAACAACAGGCAGACCAAGTGGCAAGAGGAGGTGTGCTGTTTCAGAGTCTGCCTGTGCTCCTGGTCCTCAAAGCATGTGGAGGAGGAAGGGAAGAAGGTGTGCGGGAGGGTTTTGTACTCTGTAGCAGGTTACTGGGTGGGGTTTGCCCCCAAACTGGTACTTAGGATCCCAATGTACAGACAAAAAGCGTTAAGTACTTCACATTCTAAACAGCAGCCGTAGCCTCAGACCAGCCCTTCAACCCCACCACCTTCCCAGAGAGGAGAGAGGGGATCTTTCGGGGTTGCCAGTGGGGACCCAACACCCCAGAGCAGTTGGAGCCTGGAGATTAAAGGGGAGGAGTCCTCCCAGAGGGGATGCAAACCTCTCCCTACCCTCAGGTGAGTGCTGAAGGAAGAGGAACCAGCGGTCCCTGGCCCTGCCTCTCCCGCTCAGATCCGTGAGCTGTAAGCTCGTCAAGATGGGGGAGTGGACAGCTTTGAAAAGCTGGAGCGTCTTTTAATAATCTAGAATGAAGTAGAAGTTACAGAATCTAAGCTATTGACAATGAATCTCCCTATAGAGTGAGAAAGAAAGGTTTACCAGTTGGGGCCAGAGATTGAAGACAAATAAAACAGGTTCATGTTTTACCCCACTGAGTTAGGATTGTTCATAAATGTTTACAACAAATTTACAGTAATGGTAGAAAAAGCACCAAGAATCTCATTTTCTTCTGACAATGGGCAAGCTGTCCTATCCTTTCCTAGAAGGGAAAAAATGCCTGGAGAGAAGGGAAAAGAAAGAGGAGGGGAGAAGACTAACACCTGTGGCTGAACTCAATTGTAGGCCTTGGAGAAAATCAGCTGAAAGGAAGGAATGGAATGAAATGAGGTTGCTCAGTGGGCTCCAATTACAGCCTAACAGCAAATGAAACTGGTTGGGCAGTGGTTTCAGACTTAAGATAAAAGTACAGCCTTCTTGCCTTACTCTAGTCAGGGGAGTCGGAGTTGCTGGAATCCTCCCCGGAGGGAGAAGTAGAAAGGTGCCTTGTTTTAATGTTATTTTTAGGGTTGGAGGTGGTGGGGGTGATGATGGTGGTGGGTGGAATAAGTAGAAAGGAAAAAGAAAAGCAAAGCAAAAGAACACTTCCTTTGTGCTGTTTTAACAAGAAAGTTTTCATTCTCTCCTTAGGCTCAATAGACGCCACCTAGTGGGCCAACAGCGGACTCACACTCAGCCAGCAGCTGTGGCCGGCCCAGGTTTGACATTTCATACTTACTTGCTTTGCCTGCCAAAGGCAAGGGTGTAAATGGTGTTTTAGCTCCTCGAAGGCTGCCCGTCACATTGGGGTAGAGGCAGCAGCTGATTCAAGCTGGTGGAAAGGGGCCCAGGAGCGCCAGGGAACCCCAAGAGCTGGGGTAAACAAAGGGGACTCAGCAGCTGCCAGACTCCAGGTGAGAGTTGAGAACCAGAGAGGCTGAAGGCTGGCTGGGGCTCACAGCTGGCTGTGCTCAGCAGCAAGCCAAGGCTCTGGAACCTGGGCACCTGATGAGGCCGGCTGGAACTCACTGGTCCTCAAGACAGAAATCTGACATTTAGAAGGTCATTTTTATTCAAGACAGTGGCACCACCAGCAGAAATACAGCAGAGAGATTCACTCGAGGCAGGGACCATCTGTCCTCTGACCCAATCGTATTTTATACCATTTCGTGTGCATTCTGGGCCTGGAGAAGACTCCTGGGGCTGGTGGGAGCCAGAACGTAAGGAATATTTCAACCAATGTAAAATGAGGTGGTTTTTTTTCTCCTGAGATATAGTTGACATGAAATATTACATTGATTTCAAGTGTACAACATAATGATTCCGTATTTGGGTATATTCTGAAACGATCACCACAGTAAGTCTAGTTAACATGCATCACCATACATAGTTACAAAAAATGTTTTTTCTTGTGATGAGGACTTTTAGGATCTACTCACTTAGCAACTTTCCAATATACAATACAGTATTATTAACTACAGTGCTGTACATTACATTCCCATGGCTTACTTATTTTAGAACTGCAAGTTTGTACATTTGACCCTCTTTACCCATTTTTCCCACTTCCCAACCCCCAACTCTGGTTCCCACTTCCCACACCCTAACTCTGGCAACCACCAATCTGTTCTCTGCATCTCTAAGCTTAGAGATTTCTTTAATGTCGTTTAGATTCCACATACAAGTCAGATAATATGGTATTTGTCTTTCTCTGACTTATTTCACTTAGCATAATGCCCTCAAGATCCATCCATGCTGTGGCAAATGGCAAGATTTCTTTCTTTTTTGAAATTGCTGAATAGTAGTCCATTATATATAATATATCACATTTTCTTTATCCATTCATCCATCAGTGGACATGTAAGTTGCTTCCATGTCTTGGCTATTGTAATGCTGCAGTGAACATGCGGGGGGGGGGGTGCATTTATCTTTTTGAATTAGTTTTTTCTTTTCTTCAGATTAAATACCCAGTAATGGAATTGCTGGATCATATGATAGTTGTATTTTTAAATTTTTAAGGAACCTCCATACTGTGTTCCATAGTGGCTGCACCAATTTACACTCCCACCAACAGCGCACAAAGTTCTCTTTTTGACATATCCTCACCAACACTTGTTACTTCTCGTCTTTTTGATGAAAGCCATTCTAACGGGTATGAAGTGATATCTCATTGTGGTTTTGATTTGCATTTTCCTGATGATGCATGGTGTTAAACATCTTTTCATATGTCTTTTGGTCATCTGTATATCTTTTTTGGAAAAATGTCATTCAGATTTGCCCATTTTTTAATTGAATTGCTTGGGTTTTTTGCTGTTGAGTTATAACTTATTTATGTATTTTTGGATATTAATTCCTTATCAGATATATGATTTGCAAATATTTTCTCCCATTCAGTAGGTTGCTTTTTCACTTTGTTGATGGTTTCCTTTGCAGTGCAGAAGCTTTCTAGTTTGATATAGTCCCTCTTGTTTATTTTTGCTTTTGTTGCCTTTGTTTTTGGTGTCAGATCCAAAAGAATTCTCATTGAGACCAATGTCAAGGAGCTTACTACCTATATTTTCATTTAGGAGTTTTATGGTTTGGGGGCTTATATTCAAGTATTTAATCCATTTTGAGTTAACTTTTGTGTATGATATAAGATAGAGGTCTAGTTTCATTTGAATTGATTTTACGATACTCACAATCAAAAGAATCCTAAATAATACAGCTGCTCAGTCCTACTGCAAAGCACTTTGGAGAGTGCCTGTGGTCAGATATAAAGTGGCAGTAAGGCAACAAATATGATCACAGTACCTACCTGCCAATATCCTCTTCTAAGAGACTGTCCTGCCTAGAATATCTTTATGAAGGTGTGGGTCTAAGCATGTTATTCCAACCCAGCACTTGCTCAGGAGCAGGTACTCAACCCTGGGACAGTCAGGATAAACCTTAAGGTTATGCTATCTTAAGAAATAGCACCCATGTTATTAGTGGCTTAAAAGAACATGGGCAAATAACGTTGTTAATCAACAATAGTTCAATTTTTAAAAAAAAGAACATTGGAGGAGGGAAGAACATGGGTTTATTTCCTGATCTCACTCTCTGTCCGTAACATGTCAGGTAGCGGTCCCTCTCCTAATTGTCCTCAATCCAGGAGATGTTGAAGGGGCAACCACCTTCTGGAGCATTGCTGTCACTACAAAACAAAACAAAACAAGAAAATGGCTGAGATAATACAAAAGGTTGAATTGTCAAACTCACAGGGATCATAGAGCCTACCTGACACTAAAATGTATTAATAATTCAAAGGATATAGGCAACTCCAAGATACCAGTGAACAGGGAGAAATTTGGGACTGTCAGTGCTGTTTGTTTGTTTTCTTTCTTTTTTTCTATCTTTCTTTCGTCCTTTCTTTCAGATATTCTTGTTTAGATTTAAAATCTAAATCTAGGTTCTGAGGAGGGTTTCACTTGGAAAAAGGGGGCCTTTCAGTTACCAAACATCTCCAGTTTATGCTCTAGTCATGATGTAGCTGATTGACAGTTTCCCAGCGGGTCATGCCCCATGAATGCAAAAATTGCAGATTTGTTGACCATAGCAACCTAGACAGACCAAGCACCTCCTGCTAATAACATTCCATAGGCAAAGACTCTCCATTATCTGCCATCAGGAGATGTGCTTAGCACATTTACAGGAATAATTTTTCTTTGAATCCCCCCTACTACCTGTCTATATTCCCAGGAGCAGAAGGAGAATGAGTTGCAGGCCAGCTGCTAACCTCTTCCTTTCTGATGATGAATCATGCTTTGGCTCTTAAAGGTTTCCTTCTGGAAATTAAGCATATCACTTCTATTCACGTTTCACTGGCCAAAGCAGGTCACATGGCCAAGCCTGGAATCAAGAAGGTGGGAAGTAGAATCCTTCCTTGGGGAAGGAAACCAGATATTGTTGGGCTGTTATACAATTTATCACAGGCAGCCAATTCATAGTCAGGAAGGGGGACCCTGATATACAGATTTGCATAGTGCTAGGGTAATGCTAACTGCTGTAACAGATAAGCCTCTCAATTTATGTTGCTTAATGCAAAGAATGCTTAGTTTTCTTTCATATTACAATTCAATGTAATATTTATTTTTGGTTTTGTTTATTTTTTATTGAAGTATAGTTGATTTTCAATATTGTGTTGGTTTCTGGTGTATAGCATAGTGATTTAGTGACACATATATCTGTGATGTTCCCTGTGCTATACAGTAGGGCCTTATTGTTTATTTAATATATAGTAGTTTCTATCTGCTAATCCCAAATTCCCAATTTATTCCTCCCCATCCTCTTTCCCCTTTGATAACTGTAAGTTTGTTTTCTATGTCTGTGATAAATAAGTTCATTTGTGTAATTTTTTTTAGATTCTACATATAAGTGATATCATATGATGTTTGTCTTTCTCTGACTTACTTCACTTAGTATGATAATCTCCAGGTCCATCCATGTTGCTGCAAATGGCATTATTTTATTCTTTTTTATAGCTGAGTAGTATTCCATTGTATATACATGCCACAACTTCTTTATCCAGTCATCTGCCAATGGACATTTAGGTTGCTTCCATGTCTTAGCTACTGTAAATAGTGCTACTATGAACATTGGGGTAATAGCAGCTTAAAAAATTTTTTCATTTCTTATATGTAGAAGTCCCAAAATGAGCAGCCCAGGGATAGTATTTGGTTCTGCTCCTTCAAGTCTTCAGGGATCCAGGTTCCTTCTATTTTGTTTTAAAAGGCACGGTCTCCATTCCCAAGGAACAGTTTCCTCCTGGTCCCCAGTGATGATTCCATGTCCATCCATCTGTCTATAGTCTAACCAATAAGAAGGAAGACAGGACAAAGAAGGGTAGAGGGCTCATACTTCCTGTTATTTTCCATGAAAAGTTCCTGGAAGCTATCACAGGACACTTCTGTTTATATTCCACTGCCCAGGACATATGGCCAAATCTAGGTACAAGAGAGGTCTTTATTCTTGTAGGAAGAAAACTGCTCTTTTGTTTTAGAAAAACAGCCTGATGATTGGAGTTGGTTTTGAATAACTAGGATCCTTGCAGATTAACCTAGACGGGAAAGCTTTAGTTAAAGAGAATTCAATTGCTTTTCACAATAAAAATCACAGAAAATTAGATTCTTTCTCAGTTGTGCAAAAGAGCAAGATTGCAGGAATATAGGAGAGAAAGAGAACGGTCTTGGTGGAGGGGGGATCTCGGTACAATGGTGTATTGGTTTCCTAGGGCTGCCTTCACAAAGTACTACAAACTGAGTAGTTTAAACAACAGAAATTGATTGTCTAACAGTTCCAGAAGCTAGAAGTCCAAGATCAAGGCATTGGTAGAGTTGGTTCCTGCCAGATTCAGGGAAGGATCTGTTCCAAGCTTATCTCCTTAACTTGTAGATGGTCACCTTCTGCCTGTATCTCTTCTTATCTTCTCTCTATGTGCTTCTGTCTCTGTGGCCAAATGTCCTCTTCTTATAATGACCTGGTCATTTTGGATTAGGACCCACCCTGGTGACCTCATTTTAACTTGAATTCTTCTGTAAAATCATTATCTCCAAATAAAGTTACATTCTGAGGTACTGGGGATTAGAACTCTGACATATCTTTTGAGGGGACACAATTCAACCTACAACAAACTGTAAAGAAAAGGATGGTTGGTGAGAATTCTCTGGGAAGGAGAGGCAAGGGCCTTTAAGAATAGCAATGTTTAGTATTCAGTTTAAATGTTCTGCTTATTCAGAATAAGTATATTCAAATTTAGATGTAAATCCTCTCTGTTACCCCAAAACGTCAGTACAAAGTCTGCTGCATATGAATGGCATTCAGCTTAGGGGTGCTGTGGAGAATGGGATTCTCTGTCTGAGGAAGCAGTCTCTCCTGCTTGTCCTGCTCTGCCCTGCCTCAAAGCAAGCCTGGAAGGTTAGTGCCCGGGAAGCATCCCCCAGCCGCTTCCAGATGAGGAGTTAGTGAGTAAATACCCCAACTTCCTCACCCCTGTTGGGGACAACTCTGAGGTTCCTTCCTCATCATCTCCAGATGCCCCAGGGGCACTGACACCCAACTGCCCACAGGGGTAGTGCACACTTTATTCACTTCCTTCTGCTCCTGACCACACACCCTACTCCCTTACTGGCATTTCCTGGGATCACCTCACAAATAAACTAACCCCAATCCCGGCCTTGCTACCAGATGATCCTAAACTTAAACAATGACCAAAAATCTGAAAACTTAAACTGGAATTCAAGAACTTTTTTATCTTAGTAAGCTTAGGAAAAAGTCCTACTATTCTTAATAAATGTCTACTGATGTCTTTGCTAATCCCCTGCCATGGAAAACAACACTGGATCAATATCCCTTGTTTCATCCATGAGATTTCAGCATTAGATTTGAAAAGGCTGGAAACACAAATAATTGTATTTTCAAAGTTTATTTTGACTTTGCTCCCTGCTCGCACCTTGAAACAGATGGTATCCATTCAAATGAAAATGAGGTATAAAAGTGATTTTTATTAAAATTAACATACAATTTAAGTTTTGTTTTATTCATACTACAAATAGTGATGTGAGTTCCCAGTAAATAGGTTGTATATATGACATAATTCTTAGTTATTTGTGCTCTACCAATTATATTAAAGTTATGACTGACGTTACCACAGAACCTCAATAATCATTAGTATATAATTTGCAGTTTTCCAGATTTGGGAGCTCTCTGGAAGCTGCAAGTAACTAGCCAACTGTTTTTAGAGAGTACAGTAATGACTGTTATTACTGAGGAGTTAAGTGAAGCTCCTTTTTATGCTCTGAAGATTACTTGATATTATACTTGATGCTATCATTAAAAAAAAAAAGGAACCAACAGACAGACAGACAGCAAACTAACTATAACAGTCCAATAACCTGGGCCAATATTGTTGGCTGTGAAAATTAACAGTCTCCCATTGTTTCTGATTTCTCTAATGAGAACACCTGCCTATACAAGTATGCTTAATTAGATGGATTGCCCTGACTCGTGAGTGGCATTAGATGAACAATAAGTGAAATTAAAGGGAAGGGAACATTTCTGAGATTTTGTTTATTGTGTGAAAGCATAATCGGCCACAGAGATGACTCAGGCTCAGTCAGCTCCCCTCACCTCACCCAAAACAAACCTTGCTCTATCCTCCCTTCAGGGCTCCTAGAATGTGGCGTCTAGACCCACTACCGCCATCTCCTTTCAGCCATCTGGCCCTAGCTTCTTTCCCTTTTAAACTAGATCATGGTAGACTTTCTCCAGACATTTTTTTTTTTAATGTAGGGAAACATGCTTCTCATTTAGAACTGACCCTAGGTTAAAATGTTAGAAATTCAAGTTTGCTTTCAGTCCCATTAACCTCCTTTTCTGCCTTCCTCCTCTTCTCACCTTTATACGTTCAGGGCACATCTGAGCAAACTTGCTTTTGTAATGGTAACTCCTGCCATCCCCTGAGCTATCTTTACTGGTGATGATTACTCTGTAAAATTTACCTCCAGGGAGTGAATAAAAGATTTTCTCCCCATCCTAAAGTACCTCAACCAGGGGGAGGTCAAGTGGCTTCTGAAATCTGATGTTAAGTTCCCTTCCTGCAAACTGTGTACAACCAGTGAAACTGCCTGCCGTCCTAACTTCCCTGCTGGAAGAATGGAAGTCCCTGCCTGAAAACAGCCACAAGGACCGCATAGAGACTGAGTCTTTGGTGTCCTCATTTCCTGCAGCAGCTATTCCAAAATAAAAGCTCCTGCCTTTCACTAGTACTAGTACTCACTAGTACTCCTGCCCTGGGAACCACTTTTAGAAGTCTATTAAGATGTTTGTTCATGCACCATCTCGCTACTACTATTGGCTTCCAGTTCTAATTTTAATAAGACTTACACTGGCTAGCTCCCTGAAATAGCCCTCTTATATTTTTATTCAACTGACTAATTCCAACTGTTTTATGACTAAACCATTTTATTTAACGGTCTCCAAAAGCACCCCATAAAATGCTTTGTGAGTCCTTTCTTGGGGCCATTGTATCGAGGAAGACCTACTACACTTTCACAATTCTTGTGATCAAGTCTCAATCACTTCTGAAAGACTCCAATTGATGGAAATACCACCTGCAGAAGATCTACTGGCTGTGTGGAATATAAACACAGCCTGTCCAGACAGATAGGAAGGCTGGAGTGAGACACTGCTGGGGCGCTGCCCAGCAATCCCGCTCTCAGGAAACCTCGTCCCCTCCTCCCAGAGTTGGGCACTGGCAGCCATGTTTACACTACAAGTGCCCGCTGTCTGGTCACAGCTGATTGGACCTGAGGGGAACATCTAACAGTCAGGCCATCCAGGTCTCCGGCCCCAGGATTTGGAAGTCAGACTGAGAACTTAGTTGGTCTGTGTATGTTTTGCATTCTCAGACGCAGGGGTTGGAGGTGGGAGGGGCTTGTGACAGCCCACCATGTAGACAGGGGAAGCAAGAAAGAGAAAGGAGAGTGAGGTGAGGGGAGGAGAGGACTAGGATGGAGGCGCAGTGTTCTGACAGCATTCCAGTGCTGGCTGGTGCTCAGCTTCATTTCCGCCTTCCCTAGGGCTTCATGAGCCCCACAGCCTTTTAACAAAGCCCCAAGTTCTGCTTCAGCTGGCCTCTTTCTCGTGGCCTAGGTGGTGGTTTTAAGATACATCCACAGATTCTTTGACATTCCTCCCTTCACAAGGTGAAGGCTAAATTCCCTCCCCAGAAATGTGGGCTGGACCTAGTGACTCACTTTTAAGAAAGAGAATGGGGTGGATTAGACAGTGTGGGACTTCCAAAACCAAGTCATAAAAGGCATTGACACCCACCTTGCTCTCTGGCGTCTCGCCCACTCTGGAGGACTCCAGCAGCCTCCAGAGATGCTCATTGAGAGGCACTGAGGCCTCCCACAGTCCACCAACTCTTCTTGCCCACCATGTAAGGGAGCCACTTTAGAAGCAGATCGATCTTCAAGCCAGTTTTCAACTAAAATCTCATAAGATTCTTAGCCAGAACCATCCAGCTAAGCTTCTCCCAAATCCTTGACCCATGGAAACTGTGAGGGTAATAAGTGTTGATTGTTTTAAGCCACTAAGTTTGGGGTAACATGTATGCAACAGCCTTCAAGGCTCTACCCTATCTGGGCTCCCTTTCAAACCTCATTTCTGGCCCCTCTTTGCTCTTTATGCTCTAACTACGTATTTTCCTCCTTACAGCCTTCACCCACAGTATTTCCGTTACCTGAAGTCCTCTTCCCACAAATAGCGTTTTCTTATCTTTTAGGTCTTAGCTTAAATGACAGTGCTTCCAAGAGACCTTATCAAGACCTTGCCCAAACTATCCTTCCACCCTATTCTCTCACAGTATTCTGTTCTTTGTCTTTGTAGATTTTACTACAACCTGTATAATTATTTGATTTGGGGTTTTCTTGTTGATATTTGCCTTTCCACAGTAAGTCCAAGGCTAAGCACCCAGTAGACTCTCAATGGTATTTGTGCAATAAATAAGTGAAGGGGGTTCCATTAGCTATGAATAAGGAGTTCTAACTAATGGTTCAACAAGTAAATACTGGGCCAGGGGTCCCAAATTCCATTTCCTTGTTTTCAATAAGCCAAAACCCCTTTCAGGGGGTTTTTAGCTCTTCCAAGATATGTTTAGGACAGGTGGATACCTAATGAGGAGGGCCCCCAAGCCCAGGTGGTTACTGTCAGAGGCCAACGAGGTAAAAGCCCTTGGATGAGCTGGCTGGCCAGTGAATGAGGACCACAAGCACCAGCTTCAACAGGACGCTCTGCCAGCTTTCTCTGTACTCCCGTGGATTCAGCATACCTTGCTTTCCAGCCATTTTCGGAACAGCAGGACTGACCTGAATCCCAGAGTGTTAGAAAGATCTCATTATCAGGGCAGCCGGTGTGAACTTCTCAATGTCCTTTCTCCCTATACTAGAAACTCTCTGCTCTCCTGCTCTCCTCCCTGGGACCACAGGGGGGCGTCCTTCCCTCATCCCTCTCATTCCAACCCCACCCTGCCTGACTCACACAGCTCCTCCCCGAGGGCCATGTTCTCCACTGTGTTCTCAGACTCAGTGGTGCCAACAGCACTGCCCCACTAACTCCCATCTTAAGTCTCTAGTTTACCTTTTAAGATATTTGAAGCTTCTGTGACCCCTATTCCTAGGGTCACCCACAGGTAAGGTGACTTGCTCACAGCTAGCCAGGATACCAAGCAGGGCCTAAGCCTGAGGAGTACATGGATGACCTCCAGAAGAGTAGCCATTTCATGGGCAGAGCCCATGGCTTAGGGGAATGAATAGACAGCCACGGCTACCCGTCATCCTCCCCTCCAACCTCCCTCACTCCTTCCCTCTCTCTCCGTCTCCCTACCCCTCCTTCCATCCCCTCCCCTTTCCCATGATCTCTGGTCTCATCCTCTCTACATTTACGTTTCTCTCCCTGCATCTACTCCATTCCTTTTTTTCAGTCTCAACCAAATTCCTCTGTTTACTTACCTTATACAAGGCCCATCCCTTCATTTCTACAGGACCCAGTAGCCCAGCACCCATAGGTCACTGGGATTTCCCTCGGTGTCTGTTAGCTTGACTTTTTGAGACAGCTTGTGAGAATTCAGATCATCTTTTCAGGCCAAGCTATGGCAATCAGGGCAGTGGCTCACCTCTGCATGGAGGCATCTGGGGCCACCAGGGGCTGGGAGCAGGGTCCATAGCCTACTGTGGGCAGGCAGTCTTCCAGAAGGGTGCAGAATGGGCAGGCTTCCTCAAGTGCCACTCCTCCACCAAGACCTGCCTCTTAGGAGGGTATTTGAGGGTTACCCCACAGCCTAAAAATATACTCCATCAACCTTTGGAATTCAAGGAATTTTCTCCAGGGGAAAAAAAAATCCTGATACTGGATAGTGTTATACAAGCACAGCTTAGAGTCTTACAAAATGGGACTTCAGAGACCATCTGCTCCAGGAATGGCCAACCTAACTCATCTCAGGCCAACTCTGCAGCCATTGTATTATAAAGAATTGTGCCCTCATCACTCTGTGATGTTTTGGTGTGAGGATTTGCTGGATACTTGCCTGGATGTCTTGAGTCATTCAGCATCATTTCTTCGAGGAAACCACTCCTTTCCCAGTCAATGTGGTGGAATGGAGTGTCCCTTATGGTGTCCTGTCCCTTCCATCCTTAGTGGTGAGCACATGATCCTGATTGAATCAGTTCTAGCCTGGCCTCTGATTGGTGCAGAGGTGGGACCCCTGTAGGACCACTTCGAGTCTTTTCTGTGATAGCTATGTCTTGTCAAACTAACACACCCTGAGGCTGCCAGGTGCCCTCTTTCCCATGACATGACAAAGCCTGCAGGCAGCCTGAAGACAGAGGACGTCCCACAGAACATAGAGATGGAGAGAGGGAGGGAGAACCTTAATAATACAGTTCCAAAGAAACCAGTTCCTTCCTTTTTTTCTTAAACTACAGTAGCCCCTCCCCCTGCTTAATCGCAGTTTTGCTTTTCATGGTTTCAGTTACCCGTGGCCAAATTTGGTCTGAAAATATTAAATGGAAAATTCCAGAAGTAAACAATCCATAACTTCTAAATCGCGGGCCTCTCTGAGTAGTGTAATGAAATCTTGCACGTTCTGCCCTGTCCTGCTTAGGATGTGAATCATTCCTTTGTCCAGCATATCCTGCCCCTTAGTCACATAGTCCACTCAGTTATCAGAGCCACGGTTGCAGTATCAATGTGCTTGTATTCAGGTAACCCTTATTTTACTTACCAGTGGCCCTGAGTGCAAAAGAAGTGATGCTGGCAATTCAGATCTGCCAAAGCAGCCGTAAAGGGAAAAGGTGAAATTTCTCTACTTCACAAGGGAAAAAGAAAACTTGTATGCTGAGGTTGCTAAAACCTGAGGTAAAAACTAATCTTTTCTCTGAGAAATTGTGAAGAAGGAAAAAGAAATTCATGGAGTTTTGCTGTCAAACCTCAAATTGCAAAAGTTATGGCCCCTGTGTACGGTAATATGTGCTTACTTAAGATGGAAAAGGCATTAAATTCATGCAAGATTATTTTGAGGGAGAGACCACATTCACATAACTTTTAATACATTAGTATATTGTTATGCATTCTATTTTATTGATTATTGTTCATCTCTGTGCCTAATTTGTAGACAAAACTTTGTCATAGTTATGCGTACATAGAAAAAAGCACAGCATATATAGGATCCAGTACTCTCCGTGGTTTCAGGCATCCATTGGGGTTCTTGGAATGTATTCCCTGCAGATAAGGGGGAGACGACTATAGTTTGAGTTGAGTTTTCTGTCACATGCAACTAACAGAATTCAAACTAATAATCCCATCTGCTTTATAGATGAGCCTAGGAGTCCAAGAGGGTAACTAATTTGTCTAAGACCACTCATCTACTTAGTTATGTGGCCATTCAGGAAGCAGGTTCTAAAAGACTGACATGAGCCATCTCTCCTTGCTGGGTCAGAGAAGACCCTGCTGAAAGCTGTTTGGATACTGATTCTGTCATTAGCTTTCTCTTCCATTCCATGTCATTGGAAAATTTGATAAGCATCCCATAAATGTCTAAACCACTATTAATATTCTGAAAACAACACTAGATCCTAACCACAGAACCCTCCCCCCACTGATGACACTGACCCATTGACCCTTCTCTTGATACAGCTGTTGAATTGCTCACTAACCCACGAACTGTACTATTGTGCAGTCTGTACCCTTGCCACTCAAAGTGTGGAGTCTGGACTTGTACAACACCTTGGAGCCTGTTACAGTGCAGATTCTCAGGCCCCACTCCAGCCCTTCAGAATCTGCATTTTAACAGGATCCTCAGGGGAGTCACTGTACAATAAAGCTTGAGAAGCAGGGATCTTTCTTACCTACCTTCCTTATGTAAGGATCCTTACCTTAATACACACACATACATTTTTGCCATATGCCTTCTGAAATTTAATAAACTTAAACTGTGCTCTTCATCTAAAAGTTAGGCAACCCTGTTGCAATTAGGAACATAGTTAATTTAGTGCATGTTTTTCTTGTTGAACCTAGGCAGGCTCCCATCGGTCCCTGATGATAAACCATAATTGTAATAAAAAGAGATATTGCCCAGGCTTAATGCCAAAATGCCAGAACTACAGATTAGAGCACCTTTTTTTGGTTAACTTTTTGAAAATTGGGATCATATTTGTCCATCTCAAGTCTTTGCAAAACCACCCCTAATATTCTTCCAACACATTCTTCACAGTTCTTTAAAGATGATCAAAGGGGTTCAGCGATTTCATTTGCAAGTGTTTTCAATACTCTGGAACTCCTCCAGGTCAAGGTCATTTAAGCTAATTTAGAGTATCTAGGTCAGTAGATTGCAACCCTGGCTGCACATAAGAGTTGCCTGAGATAGCTTTAAAACTACCCTTGCTTGGGCCCCTTGACAGAGCAATTGAATCATCATCTCCGGGTGGAGCCCAGCAGGGCATTGCTTTTTTAAGCACCCCCAGGTAATTCTAATGTGCCAACAGGGTTAAAAGCCATTGAACAGAGGGTGGTTTTTTTCAATCTAACACTGAGGGCCCATGAAATTAGAATCTCTGTGGCTGAGGCTCAGGCATCAGTAGTTTTAAGCCCCCCCAGATGATACTCAGGGACAGCCAGGATGGAGAACCACTGATAAGAAACTGTTCTCAATTTAAGGCAGGTATTATGCTGTATGTGCAGCCTCACCTAATCCAAACTGATGCAAGTAGGGTTCACCATCTGGGGAAGTTCCCCAGACATCCTTGAGTCCTCTAACCCAAGGTCTCCTGGAAAGCAAAGAGAAAAGATCAATTCAAGGAAAAATTCCAAAGACCAGTTTAGGAAAAATATATAGCTGCCAGATCAACTCAGTAACTGAAGGTTTTATTGTTATTGAACTGAAAACATTCCTCTAAACCAGCGCAAAAATGTTAAGATGGCCCTTTGCCTGACCAGAAGAAAATGATTTAAAATCTTATTGGATTTTGCCCCAAGTCCGTGAAGGAAGCCTAAAGGAGGCTGGGAGCAATAGGAAGGAGGACGCTGGGTGGAGGGACGAGGGGAGGGAGGGTGCACTGTCTAACAGTGCCACCACGTGTAGGCTAATTTCCCCCTATATAGATGTAAAGATGCAGGAATCAATTCGAAGTGTCACTCAGGTCCTGAAGCTGACTTAGTGAGGCCTTTCAGTGTCACCTTGAGAACTAACCTCATGGCAAGGGCAGCATACATCAGTAAGAAGCTCTAATTACTTTTTTCTTTTATTGATCTTGGCCGATCTATTCATTGGGTCCAACCTGCACTGAATGGAGGCTGGTCCTTTTAGCCTCCTCCTGGCTGAGGGGCTTGCTTAATTATTTTTGCCATCTAGTCATCACCTTCGAGCCTTCCTTGTGAAAGATGTCATTGACACCTCAGAAAGGAGTTCTTTATAAAGCAGCATTTTTCTCTGGAGAGGGTTTCGTCTGCCAAAATGGGAAAACACAGCTTGTCAGGTAGACAGGTGGAGCAGTTTTCATGCTCTGAGGGTTTTCTTTCAGCTGTTCAGCAGGCTGTGGTCTGGGTCATTTTCAAGCTGTACTGAGAGTCAGTGAATGGCTGTGCCCACCGACCAGGCTGCACAAGCCACACAGCCCTCCTGTCCTTGGGCCCTCTTCATCACTACCATATGACTTTAGAAAGAGCAACAAGCCCCTGCTCTGGGTTCAGATTCTGACTCTGCCCCTGTGATAGGGGAATGTCTAGTAAGAAATATTTATATTGGTCTCTGCCCCCTGGTTCCTGACACAGGACTCCTGAAACCCTTGTAATTTCTTGGATGATAGGAATGTCTTTTATTCCAGTGAAGCAACTCTGGTGGGCTCCTGGAGGATTCCTGGCTGAGGGCTGGTTTGGAAAGACCAAGCCATGATTAGAAGCTTGGAAGTTTTAGCCCCACCTCCCCTCGTTATCTTGAGAAAAGGGCTGAAAACAGATCGATGACTGATCATGCCTATGTGATGATGCCGCCATAAAATCCCCAAAGTGTGCAGTTCAAAAGCTTCCAGGATGGCGAATATGTCCATACTAGGAGGGGGACGCACTCCAGCTCCATGAAGAAGCTCCTATGTTTGGGCCTTCCCAGACGTCACCCATATGTGTCTCCATCTGGCTGCTCATCTGTCTCCTTTATCATGTCCTTTAATGAACTGGTAGATGTAAACTGGTGTTTCCCTGAGTTTTGCGAGCATCTCTAGAAAATTAATCAAACCTGAGGAGAGGGAACACTTTGATGGGAACCTCCAATTTGTAGTCAAATTGGACAGAAGTTGTGGATAACCTGGAGATGTACTTTTTGCAGTTGACATCTGCGCCCTTAACTTGTGGGATCTGACACTATTTCCAGTGGATCCTGTGTCAGAATTTAAATTGTAGGACACCCAGCTGGTGTCACAGAGAACCACTTGATGTGGAGAAAAATTTCCATGCATTTGGTGACCAGAAGTAAAGTGTTCTGTGTGAGAGCAAAGACACGAAAGTAGGGAGAACTGGGTTTTTCTCAGTCCCTGAGAGGAGAAAATTGGATAGGTTTTTCCTTTTCAGCCCCTCCCTCTGACTTGGTCCAGGTGACATTTTGGGGCAAATCAGTTAACTTCCCAGGGCCTCTGTCCACTTATTTGTAAAATAAGGGATTAAAGTATCCTTTAAGAAAGTTTTCAGCTTTAAAATACTGTAATTCCGTGGGGTTTCTTATTAGAAATAGAAAAATGAAAACGTTTGTATTATTTTCACTGCACATGAGCAATTATTCTTTATTACTCAAATAGCACATGTACTTTGCCAGGAAAACAAATACATATTAGCAGAAAGATTAAAATGTAAATCTTCTATATTCTCACTACCTTTAAAATTTTCTATATATTCTTCAAACTTTTATCTAAACATAAAAATGCTAGAAATCTTTTTGCAAAAATATGATTATACCCAACCAGCTGTTCTGTGGTCTGCTTTTTTCACTGAACACAATATTCAAATTATCTTTCTATGCCATATATATATACATTATTATGTTTGTCTCAAAGTACTTTTTAATTTCCTCTTTGATTCCATCATTGACCCATTGGTTATTTAGTAGCGTGTTGTCTAGTCTCCATGCAGTTGTTTTTTTATACATCATCATGTTAATGATCACATAATATTCTAAGAATGTAGCAAAATTTATTTAACTAAATTCCCATTTTTTTTGTTATTATAAATATTGTCGTGTTGAACATTCATGTAAATATATCTTTGTCTAATTTCTTTTTCCTTAGGAAACATTCCTAGAAGTGAAATTCCTCAATTTAACAGTAAACTCCTTTTAGGGATTTTATGCATATTCCAACTTGTCCTCCAGAAAGTTGTATGAGTCTGCATTCTCCAAACAGTAAGAATGCATTTTCCCCATTCTCTCCCTCATTCCTTTTACTTTTTGTCTTTCATAGATATATCCCATTACTTATAGTTTTACATTCTTTGATCACCAGTGGGATCTGTTCTTTTTATTTCTTTTTCTTGGAGATTTGTGTATTTTCTCTAGAAAACTGTGTCCTGTGTCCATTTTTCTGTTGGAACTGTCTCTGGGCTCTCATATAAGCATAGCTGCTGCCACCTTGAATGTGACAGATGAGACATGACAGGTGAAGAGGTGAAGAGGGAGGGAGTCCCCAAGGAAGGTTTCTAAGGTACCTGGAGTTAACAGATAAGTCTATGCACTCCTCACATCCCCATCCTGCACCCCTAGCCCCTGGGTAGTCCGCACCAGAACACAGAGAGAAAAGGGAAGCAGAATGTATGCCCCTAAGGATGTGGAGGGAACTGAAGTAGCTCTCCAGGTGACTGACAGAACCTTGGCTATCATAGCAGGGTCAGGGCACAGGAAGAGCCAGAGGAGCCCAGAAGCCATCATTCAGAAAAAGTGACCAGAAGGCAAGGGGTTGGGGTGTCTCTTACTGCTATCCACCACACCTTTATGCTTTAGTTATTTGGGAAATATTTATTAAGTACTTACTATCAGCCAGGGGCTGCCCTTACCAAAATAAATAAATCTATAACAGAAATATTGTTACTTGTGTAACTATTTGGATTTTTTTCTTCGAAAGGATTCCAATTTCAGCATCAGCAGACTAGGAGTATTTCATTTAAAAGAGTTAGAACACACAGTCAGAATTCTAAATGGGTTAGGGTATGAATGGATGGAGATGGAATACTTCTCCAAATGATATGTTGTTTTTATAGAACGATGTGATTAGACAGGACCTGGAGATGGCCTGAGGATTTGCAACAATGCCTCACATAGTTTCCTTGGAGTGGAGGAAGTGATATTATCCTATTCCCAGCCAACTCACCACAGGGGAATATGTTTTCACAAAAGGCAGACTTATCAAGGGTTTGTATTGGATAGCGATAGGAATAGTACTAGCGGTGGTGGTGGAACAGCTCTCAGTTTTTACAGTGATATGTGTGATAATGCTTGAATGTAAAAATCTCCAGACTACTGACATGAGAGAGATGGAAACTTCTGGATATTCCCTGTGGCAGCTATTCAGTCAATCCCTACAGCTGCCTTAGGTTTCAAAATAAGTAGAGTTCAGCTCCTCTTCCTTGCCTGTCCTCAAATATCTGGCCCAATCAAAAATCGATAATTCAGTCATGTGGATTGTCTCAAAGGTGTGAGGTACTGCAATAAATGAGTCCCTCATTTTGTGTGTCTCTGTAAGACTGGTTTTGCGGTTCATCCTGGACATACCACTTGCCCCTAGTTTTTCTTTTCTGTGAGTTTTGTTCCGTAGGACCAGAGGCTGCATACCACAGCGTGTAACTTCCTGGCCAGGCACTGGGGGTGTGGAGTGGATTTTGCAGTATCTCTAGCAATCTTCCAAGTAAGTAACAGCCATTCAGGAACGTAGACCTTTGTTTTAGCAGTTCAGGAGAATTCATTCTCAGTAAAGAAAACTCATTTGCTGGTGACAGTGATTCAAGCCGCTGACTTCACAGAGAATATCTCAGGAGCCAAATTCTTTCACAGTTATAGAGGTCAGAGGTGAGGCAACTGTGCTTACAGGGCAAAGCTCTTTTACAGATTCTCTTGGCCTTCTGCTTGCTTCTTTACAGCTGACTAAAACCCAATGGCCATTTCTTTAAAAAAGAAAAATTCAACCCCTCAGTTTAATTAACTTCCGTAACGTAGTGTTTGCCACGGCCTGCCGGAATCCAGAGGATAACTTGAGACTTTATAATTCTTGATTTCAGTTCAAGGTGATAGATGACTGCAGTTCATGGAATTCCAAATATTGTCTCAGGGCCGTGTGGTCAAAATAAGGCCTGGACTTACCCCTTGGCTGGTGCAGGTGAGGACTCCTGAGCAGTGCAGCCATTGTAGGTGATTTTTGGAGAGCCTCAAACTTTTTATCTTGGTTTAACATTTTGCCTCGAGTTCATGGTCAAAGCCATAAGGTCAGTCTTCCATCCTCCTTCGGTGCTTTTGCTGCCCACCTGGGTTTTGTTATTGTTCATTTTAACACACTGTGGGGCACTTCTTTCTGCCTTATTCTTTAAATTATCAATAAACAAATGTTTATTGAGAACCCAGAAAGCATGGTTTACTCTGTGCATTTCCTGAGTAGCTGTGGATTTAGACAATCACATGCATTTTTATTCTTTTATTATAGCTCTTCAGTACTGTATGGTAGAGGCCATAAAGTATAATGGCTGAGTGCATGAATGTAAGTCAGTTTGCCTGGGTTCAAATCTAGCTCTGACATGTCACGGGTACGTGATTCTGGGCAAGTTAACTGACCATTCTGTGCCTCAGTTTCCTCACATGTAAAATAGGGATAATAACAGGCTCCACCTTGGAGGGGTAAAGCAGTAAATTAGTTAACAAATGTAAAGCAGTTAGAACAGCGATCAGGCCTATGGTATGTCATCATCGTCATGCTCACTCAGAGTGAGCATTTATTGAAGGATATCACTACTGAAAGATCATTATTACAACTGAGAAGGGAGATTGTAAATTATAGCTAATTGCTCTGTCCACTGTCATTCATCTGTTACCTGTTTTGTGCAAGGCATGGTGAGCCATGAAGCCACGAAGCCACAGAGGTGAATCCTACAGAAACTTTGCTCTCGAGTTGGCTAGCACTTTTGCATGTATATCCCAATTATGTGATGAGTTGCTGCATGGAGAAGTCACCCCATTGCACCAGCCCAGCTATGATTGAGTCAGGACTCTGTACATTACAGGACAATGTAAAGTGTCACAGGGTCTGATAGCCAACTCATTATTTCCTTTAAGGCTTTTTAAATTACCTCACCTTTGTCAGTGATCTCTGCACTTGGAAGAAGCCCAGGGCACCAGAAAAGAACCAATTCCTAGTGACCTCTAAAAAGGTGTTATTGTATGTCACTGATTCTAAGGCTCACATTGTTTTCACCTTTTTACTTCTGTGAAATCAGATGCAGCTAGATAGCCTTCACAGGAGCAAACATGATCATAGGCGCTCAGCAGTCGCTTCAGTTGAGTGATGTGCATTGTTGGTACCAAGAGACTTGAGATTTATTGTCTGTGAAAATGTCTTCCAAAAGATTACACTATGATTTAGATTAAAAGTTACTGTACAAACAGGAAGGCACAGAAACAGAGTACTGCAACATATGATTTAAAAAAGAACAACTATCCCTAGTGAGAATAAAAGAGAGCTTTCATTAAACCTAAAACAAAGTTCTAAGTGCTAAGACAGCGTGGGCCATAGTTTAGTTGGCAGCATTTTCTTGTTTCTTTGTGATATGTAGAATAATGTTTCATTTTACAATTAAAAGCTTCTTAGATTTGATGAAATAGAGTACATTTTAAAGCCCTAGAAATAATTAGGAGTTCCTAAAATAGTTACCTTGAAATTCTCCCCATCATTCCAAATTTCCCATTTTTGGCAGAACCAAATTCTGCCTACCTTCCTACTTGATTGATTTTTAAACTCATCTCATAAACCTAAATGCATTTATTTTCAAAGAGAAAGTGTATTATTCTTATAAAATGAAGTTTTTGATGTGCTAGTGTAATGGCTTAAATATGAATTACAATAAATGCATAATCATTATAATGAAAAAAAATAGGTTTGAAAATTTACCGCCTAAAATCATCTTACAACAGAATGCAGGATCCCTCGGGGGAAATCCCCCGTTTAGATGAGCTTTCACATGCTCAGATCCATCACTTCCTCCCAGCCACTGAGCCATTTACACCATTTCTAGTCTCTCTTTCTGCATTTGCTTTCAAGAAGTTCATGCTGAAAAATCCTGCCCAATCTGAACTCACAGAGAGCAGCTGCCAATTTAGTATTCAATTCCTCAGTTCCCCGTAATTCCCATGTTTATTTCTTTTACCAAGGGATAGAAAGTTGATGCCCTACTCCAGCTGTGGCAACTGACTCTAAAGTTGCCTGAGATTTTGCCATGAACTCTTACCAATGTTTTGACACTATAATTTTGGAACTTTGTAGAAGGTGTCTGATATTAGCCTAGGGACATTATTGTATGTATGGTACTTGTTCCTTCAATTTACTTCCCATTTGTAAACCCAGTCAGACATCTTCTGTGACTCAACAGAGCATCACTTTCACATTTGGGCAGGATTCTCATATCAACATGATGAGGAAATTCTGTTTATCAGAAGTGACACTTTCCCCACTTTGCACTTCCTACTAATTGTGTCTGTTAAGTTTTCAGCATCCTATCACAAAGAGCAGCTCATTAACTTTGATTATTTTTGAAGTTCGTTGGTTCCAATACAGAATGAAGCTGGCAGGTGCCAGAGGGTTAGAATTGCAAAAATTAATTAACAAAGAATGAAAGCTCTTATTAGCTGATTTTTTTTTTCTATCTTCCTTTTTCTCATTTAACCAGTTCAGAGTGGGCCTAAGACCCTTCAATCTGGAAGCAGGGAAAAGGTAAGAGATGAAGGTTCAAGACCCAAGAAATCCAAGTCTCAGGCCTCAGCCAGGAGCAGCGGACTTGGTCCCTTGTCCACCATTTTCCAACTAGTATATCATTGTCAGGTCTGGACTTAGAAAACCCCCAGATCAGTTGTGTCCCAAATCACCTCCAGCTGTTGTCAATGTTTAGTTGATTCCAGATAGAAGCTGACCCTTAAAAGCATAACTGGAATCCCTCTGGGTGGCAACCTGTTAAAACTACATTTCAGTGGCCGGTGGATGTTCTCTGCTCTGTGAAGATGTGGGCACTTTGCTGTTATTCATTAAACAGCAACCTGGTTTGAATCGATTGTGGTAGATTCCACTATTAAGTCCATGTCTGTTTCAATTTCTCTTTTTAAAAGTAACTTCCTGATGTGGCAAAGCAGTACTCTCCAACACAACTAGAGGCAGTGTAAATTGGTACGATCTGTCTTTCATTTTGTACAATCTTTCCTGAAAGAGAGCCAAAGGCATAAGATGCCATCAAGTGCACAGACTGACCAAGATTCCCACATGTATTTTGTCCAAAGAAATAGTAAGAAATGGGGCAAAGATTTATCAATAAGGAGGTTCATTGCAGCACTAATTATAGTAGTGAAATATTAGAAAAACCTAAATATCCCAACCACTTGAATATTATACAGCCAGCAGAAGTAATGTCATAGAATATGACACAGGAAAATGTTTATCTTATGTTGTAAAGTTAAAGAACTATGTCACACAACTATATAGTGTTTTTCTGATTTTTAAGATTTGTCTATGTTTACAGCACTTATGAGGGGTAGAAGTACCATGCATTTTAATTTTCATCACTGTATGTTTCTGTATTTTTCAATCTTTCTACACTGAAAACTATCACTCTTGTAATCAGAGAAGGAACGTTAAAGGCTTTTAAAAAGAAATAAAAGAAAGCAAGCATCTCCTTGAGGCATAGTACAATTGTTGAAATTATAAGTTTATCAAACTCAAAGATATTATTTGGCCAAACTACCAACAGTAGGTAAAATTAGATGAAAGGAAAATATTTCCAAAAGCGATTCCCTCCTTCATTCAACATCAGATTCATTGAGCTTCTGCTGTGTCCTAGGCTTTGTGCTTGACACAAAGAAGAGAAAATCGAATATGACCTGGTCCCTGCTCTCCACTTGCTGACATGAACACAATTAGATATACAGTGTTCCTCAGAGTGGTAAGTGCAGTGATAGAGTTATGACCAGTGTGCTGTAGAGGCATAGAGCTTGATAAATAGAGAAAAGGAAACTATGGAGCAATTTCAGTAATAGACATAGATTTTAAATTTCTAATAAATACTAATAAATAAAATAAAATACTGTATTACAAGTGGAACCTAGCAGCATAGTGAAGAAAATAAGGCCATATCCAAAAATGACTGATTTCAAGAATGCAAAATGCTTCAACAGTTTAAAAAACCTATAAACATAACAAGTTAAATGAGAAAAGACATAGATTAAGTGGAATTGTGTCCAGAGGCATTTGACATAAGCTGACATTCAGCAGCTCTTCCTAATAAAAACTTGAAGTAAGTAGGTTTAGCAGGATTCCATCTTAACATGATAAAAGATTAGTTGGCAAAAACTAAAAGCAAACATTGTATTAAATAATAAATTGTTAAATGCATTTCCACTTAAACCAGGAGTAAGATACCACTAGTAATCACCTTGTTTTGAAAGTCTTAGATAATAAAGCAAGTTTTTTTCAAAGAAAGAAAGAAAAATTAAGCATGTCACAAGCATCTAATTGGAAGCTATGATACTGCTATTAAAATAGAAGGGTGTTCATCATATATTATTAAATGAAAGGGAGAGGGGAAGCAAATTACAAAGTCCTGTGTGTAATGTGACCCTCTTGTGTGTGAGAGGATAAGAACAACCTCTGTGTGTGTGTGTGTGTGTGTGTGTGTGTGTGTGTGTGTGTGTGTGTGTGTGTACATGGGTGTGTACCAGCTTGTATCTGCCAGAGAAAGAAATGGCAGTATACATACTCAAATCTTAACATTAGTTATCTCAGAGGGGTAGAGTTAGAGAATGAGAGTTAGTGGACTTTTTATTGCTTTAATTATACATCTCTGTAGTACTTTTAAATGAGCACGCATCACTTTTATCATCTGGTAAAGTAAACAAAACTTTCCGTCTGTTGGGAGGTAGTCAAGGAAGCCTTGCTTTCTTTTTTTTAAATTGAAGTATAGTTGATTTACAATGTTGTGTTAGTGTTCGGTGTATAGCAAAGTGATTCAGTCATACATGTATATACATATTCTTTTTCACATTCTTTATTATAGGTTATTACAAGATATTGAATATAGCTCCTTGTGCTATATAGTAGGGCTTTTTTGTTTATCTATTTTATATATAGTAGTTTGTATCTGCTAATTCCAAACTCTTAATTATCCCTCTCCCCTGCGCTTTCCCCTCTGGAAACCGTAAGTTTGTTTTCTATGTCTGTGAGTCTATTTTGTAAATAAGTCCATTTGTCTGATTTTTTTAGATTCCACATATAAGTGATACCAAAGGAAGGTTTTCTCTAGTGAGGCTTGAGCTCAGTTTGAAAGATGAGCAGTAGTTTACTGAGGATAGAATTGGTAAAAAGGGTTTCTAAGCAGGAACAATGAGAGCAAAGGCAAAGAATATACTAGCATGAAAACTCATCAATTTTCTCTTCCTGGACTGAACTTTCTCACTGAGAGAAATCTTCCTCAAAGATAGGGCTGGAGAAGCACTTTCTGGCTGTGTAGCAGAGACATATCCCCAAAGACAGAGTCGAGACCAGTGGAGGGGGTGGCCTCAGGAATATGGCATCCTTGGCTCATGCTGGAAGGCCCTGGTTGGGGACACAGGCTCGCTGGAAGCAGGACACTCCTGTCCCTGCTTGGACAACTCTGGCCCTCAGAGCCTGCTTATTGGCTGCATAAGGTGGCACTCAGTCAGAGGGAGACCTTTTTGGGGTGCTGTGCCCTGAGAGCTCTCAACTCTTCCCCCTTCACCCATGTAGATGTCCCACCATGCTAGTGCCACTCTCTTCTCCCCTCCTTGTCCCCTCCCTTCCCCAACAGTCTAATCTTTTGCCTTTATTACACAGAGCAGTTCACCTGTCCCAAACCCCTGCTCCAACTTGCACACCCAAACCCATCTTAATTTGAGAAGCCATTGAGGTTTTTTCTTTAGCATAACCCATCCTCTTCTGAAGACGTATTTGAAACCATATGTAGCAATACATTTGGTTTGTTTTGAGTCACAATTATGGTTACTTCCTCTATGAAGAGTTTCTTAATTTTTCTATCCACTCTGTCTTTTCACCAACATCTCTGTTGGCCTCTCAATACTTTTTTTTCTTTTAAAATTATATATTTCATAGAAGAATTCTAATTTTCTAAGAAAACATTAAGCCTCACTCTAGAAGCCCAATTGATATGTTATAAAAATACATTTTCACTCAGTTAGATTCATTTACGAGATGGAGATATGTGTGCCTGCAGCCAGGCTGACACTTTAATCAGGAATTGTAATCAATTTCTTTCGCTTATCCCCACCCCCTGGCCAGGATTAATCTGTTTTCTGACCCTATAATTTTGCCTTATCCAGAATGACATATAAATAGAATCTATAGTATGTAGCCTTTTAAGTCTGACTTCTTTCACTTAACATAATGCTTTTGAAATTCATCCAGGTTGTTATCAGTAGTTCGTTCCTTTTTATTTCTGAGTAATATTCCACTGTTTGGATGCACCACAATTTGTTTATCCATTCACCAGTTGATGAACATTGGGTTGTTTCCAGTCTTGATGATTATAAACAAAGCTGTTGTAAACATTTATATAGGTCATTGTCTAGACATTTACCTTCTGTTAATATCTAGGAGTGGGATCACTAGATTGTAAGATGTTTATTTAATTTCAGAAGAAACTGCCTAACAGTTCTCTAATGTGGCTGTACCACTTCACATTTCCATCAGCAATGTGTGAGTGTTCCAGTTTCTCTGCATCCTTGCTAGTGCTTGGTATTGTCGGCTTTTTTTTAAATTGACATATAGTCAATTTACAATGTTACGTTAATTTCTGGTGTACAGCATAGTGATTCAGATATATATATACCTTTTCATTACAGGCTATTACAAGATATTGAATATAGTTATCTGTGCAGTAGGACTTTGTTGTTTATCTATTTTATATACAGTAGTTAGTATCTGCAAATCCTAAACTCCCAATTTATTGCTCCCCATCCCCTTTTCCCCCTAGTAACTATAAGTTTCTTTTCTATGTCTGTGAGTCTGTCTCCATTTTGTAAATAAGTTTATTTGTGTCCTTTTTTTAGATTCTGCATGTAAGTGATATCATATGATATTTTTTCTTCTTCTTTCTGGCTTTCTTTACTTAGTATGACCATCTTCAGGTCCATACATGTTGCTGCAAATGGCATTACTTTATTATTTTTTTCCTTGTATTTTATATATATATATATATTTATCCAGTTGTCTGTCGATGGACATTTAGGTTGCTTCCATGTCTTGGCTATTGTAAATAGTGCCGCTATGAACATTGGGGTGCATGTATCTTTTCAAATTAGAATTTCCTCTGGATATATGGCCAGGAGTGGGACTCTAATAAGTGTGTAGTGGTATCTTACTGTGGGTTTAGTTTTCACTTCCCTAGAGCTAATGATGTTAAGCATCTTTTCATGTTCTCATTTGGCATCTGTACTTCTTTGTGTGTGTGTGCGTGTGTTTGTGTGTGTGCGTGTGTTTGTGTGTGTGTGAAACATCTGCTCAAGCCTTTTGTTTGTTTTAAAAAACTGGGTTTTCTTATTACTGAGTTATGACAGTCCTTTATATATTGTGTATATATTTATTAGGTATGTGTTTTGCAAATATTTTCTTCAACTATGTGGCTTACCTTTTCTTTTTCTTAATAAGCATCTTTTGAAGAGCCAAAATTTTAAACTTTGATAAAGTATTATGTACCAATTTTTCTTTTATGGTTTACATTTTCTGTGTCCCTATATAAAAATATCTGCCTATGTTTTCTTCTAGAAGTTTACATTTTTTAAGTTTTACACTTAGGTATATTATCTATTTTGAGTATTTTTGTACATAATGTGAAGTATGGGTTGAGATTCTTTCTTTTTTCTTTCTTTTTTTGAATGTTCAATTGTTCCAGCACCATTTTGTGAAAAGACTATCCTCCCTCTATTAATTTCCTGAGTACCTTTCTCAAAAGTCAATTAACCTTACATGTGGGTCTGTCTATTCTACACCATTGATCTTTGTGTCTGCACTTTAGCCAGTATTACTGTGATTCGATTACTAACACTTTATAGTAAGTGCTTCATGAGCGCCTCCCTTGTCTCAAGGGTACGTATCAATTCATCTAAATCAAGCCTGATATTTCTATTCTATTTGTCAGAATCTGGTTCAGGTGTGATACAATCTTGGCTGATAAAACGTAAGTGTTCTGGATGGCTTCTAAAAGAGTGTTCCTTGGTCTTAAAAAAGAGACAAAGCCAAAAACATATTCTCTTCTCATTTGTTGTCACATGACAATGTAACATGTGGAGCTGCCACCACCGTCTTGTTTTCACATGTGAAAAGTTAAGAGAAGCAGAGGGATGCTCACCCTCCATGTACCCTGACATCATTGAGACCATGAGTTAACCAACTCTGGAATCTCTCTATCTCCAAACTTCTTGTTATGTGAAATAATAAAATTTCCTCAACTTATAAGCCAGTCTTAGTTGGCTTATGTTACTTGCAACTGAAAGCATTCCAATGCAGCCCACATTGAAAGCAACACAAAGGAGAAAGACTTTACTGAAAACACAGTAGGAAACATGAGGACAGGATTAAGAAAAGTAAGAAAAATGAAAAAGAGATGAACAGAGTTAAAGAGGATTAGAGAGAAAATTATAGATATAGAAAATAGCCAAGGAATGTCCTAATACAGAGACATTTAATGTTTTAATAGTGAGAAAAAAATATTAAACCTGAACATATATTTGAATATATAGAAAAAATTTAAACATTACTAAGGGATATCAAATAAGCATTAATCAAATAGGAAGTCATTTCCCATCCTAAGATAAACTCAACATCATAAAGGGGTCAATTCTCTTTAATCTATAAATTTAATGTGATCTCAATAAAACACTAAGATCTTTTTTCTTTTATCTAGGCAAATGGTTTTTCTAATTCAGGGGCCAGTAAACAATGGCCTATGGGCCTAGTCCAGTGCATTCTGTTTTTGTAAAAGGAGTTTTGTTAGAGCACAGCCACACCTACTGACTTACTTCTTGTTAATTGCTACTTTCACTATACAATGGTAAAGTTGAATAATTGCTATAGAATAATTGCTATATAGGGGCTGCAAAGCCTAAAATATTTGTTATCTGGCCTTTTACAGAAAAAAAATTTGCTGATCCTTGAACTATTTAATATGGAAAAACAAGCAAGCAAGAATAGAAGGGTAATTCTGAAAAGAGAAAATAATGAAGTGACTAGCCTACTAGCTCTTAAAATATATTGGAAGACTGTAGTAAATTATGAAATATGACACTGGTTCATGAATAGATAATGGAACAAAGTACAAAGACCATGGATAGAATCAAATACATATATAGGAACTGAGTATTTGGTAAAGGTGGTATTTCAAATGATATTTCTTCTGAGAAGAGTTGGATAATTCACTAAGTAGTTTTAGAACAACTGGGTAAGTATTTGGGAAAAAAATAAGATTGGTTCTCTACTTACTACTCTC
Organism: Camelus ferus; assembly: GCF_009834535.1. Lineage (NCBI taxonomy): Eukaryota > Metazoa > Chordata > Mammalia > Artiodactyla > Camelidae > Camelus > Camelus ferus. Next base: position 44,891,170 of record NC_045700.1, read on the forward strand.
ATCAAAATAAATTACATCGAATGATTCCACCAGGATACACATTGGTTGCCTCCAGGGAAGGGAATTCTTGAGAGGCTTGGCCACAGTGATGAAAGGGAGACTTATTTTTCACTGATCATTCTTCTATACCCATTGACTTTTGTTGTAAATAAGTGTATTGCCTATTCAAAAAGTAATAAAGAAAAAATTTTTTAAGTAATCAGATCTAAAAATATCACAAATGATGCAAGGGAAGAAAAATCGTTGAAAAGCCCAAAGCCCTCACAATTTTTTATGTATTTCTAAAAAAATAACTATTAACACATCTTTAAAAATTTACAATAGTTTTTAATGTTTGTAGAAATTGAGATGCAGAGAAGTTAAATGATTTGTCCCAGATTCCGCAGCTAGTAAATGGCAAAATCAGAGTTCAAACCCAGGCCCACCCATTGATTCCAAAGTTCATGCCCTTTAGTTACATCATCCTGCCTCCGGCTCCCCTGGGAAATGGAAGTAGAACTGAAGGGTTGTATCTGAATTTACACACTTACCTCTCTTGCCAAGCTGGAGGAGGGAGAATCCAGCCCAGGACACACAGAACACTGGAGGTGGTTGGAGCATTTGTCCTGTTTCCACAGCCCGGTGTGGAACAGGGTAGGGAAGTTAAATTAGGGACCTCACTATTAATGTTCTTAAAATCTCATAGCTAGCTGGAGAAGCTCTGTTACTGTAGAACACATTTTATAAAAGTTTAGAGACTACATCTAGGTTTCAGTCAGAAAATGTTAATGGAAATATTGCTACATTGATACTTATAAGATATTGTGAGGTAAAAAAAGCCCTCCAATCTGATCAAGTTTCTGGAAACTGATGACACACTTTCATGACAATAAATGCTTTTCTTCATAATATGCAGTTTTCACATTTTCCCAAGTGAGCCCAAAATGTTCTTTACAGTGCATCTCTCCCAATCAGCTCCCAAATCAGCTTTCATTGCATCTCCTGGTTATGTCCTTCATATGTCTTTTGATCCAGTGTAGACCCTTTCTTGTCCTGACTTGATGGAAAAAACTGGCCAGCTGTTTTGAAGAACATCTCACTTCCTGGATTTTTTCCTGGTAGCTTCTTTGTAAAGTCATTTTACTTGTTCTTCTATCCTCTGTATTCCTGAAACTGGAAGATCTAACTAAAGGTGTGAGAGAGGCAAGGTAAACATTTTGGGGTAGAATACTTCGTGGATGATAATGGGTACTTCACGTTGCTTCACATCAGAATACGTATGTTCTGATATCTGGTTGATCCACTGTTAGTGATGGTCAGATTGACCCCTGGGCAATAGCTATAACTGAGGATTTTAGAGGGAAGGGGCAAAAGGAGCAATTGAACAGGAAAAGTGTGAATACAGCTTGGCTTCCTAACCAAAGCTGCAGGCGGTGGAACGCCAAAGTCATCCACCTGTGCTTCCCACTTTGACATCGTTTAGACTGTGACCGATCTTGCTGTCTTAAATAGAGAAAGCAAAAAAACAAAAACAAAAACAGAAACAGAACTTTGATAGGTCCTCAATGACCCTTAAGGACAGGTGTTTTACAAAGGGAACGTTTTCCTTTATAAAACTGAGCTGCACTGAGCGGACGCGGTAGTCCGTCCACGGAGGGCCACTACAACGCTCTTCTGTACAACCTGGGGGCAAGACCTCCAAACCCAAAGAATGGGGAGTTCTCAGTGTTTGTATCCACCCCTCTTCTTTTCAGTCGCAACCCCTCCGCGGCATCTGACCACCAGGGGGAGCTACAATCAAGCAACCGCGTTTTAGGCGAGCGGGAGCGCGTCTAGATGAATCTTGACAAGCCCAGGGACCCGTAGCAAGGTGCCGGGGCTGGATGAACCGTATTTCTGCTCTCTCGCGAGCACGCGTCGGCCCCTCCCCGCCCTCCCGCTCCAGCCCTCCTCCCCGCCTGGTGCGCTCAGGCCCTTCCAGGTGGCTCGCGGCAGGTGGCGCTGTCTGCGGCGTCGCAGCGGCCCTGGCTGCCGCGGCGACGATCTCCCAGCGGGCAGTGCGGCCCGGCTCTCCTGAGGCAGCGAGTGCCACGTCCCAAGTGCTACGCGGAGGAGAGGAGCGGACGGTGTGCGGGGGGCGGGGAGCAGCGCTGAGCCCGGTCCGGCCACACTAATCGCCCGCCGCCATGGGCTCCTCGCAGAGCGTCGAGATCCCAGGCGGCGGCACGGAAGGCTACCACGTCCTGCGGGTAAGGGCTTCGACGGCGGCCCTGGGGCGGCCGGCTGGAGGCGGGCCCCGGCCGCGGGGAGGCGGAGGCCCCGACGGGCCCCTTCCCGGCACAGCCAGGCCCGACCCCGCGAGGGATCGGCGACCGCGGGCGCTGCCTTGGCCCAGGCCAGTTCGGGAGGCCGCTCGCATTACGCTTCCCCGGAGCGCCCCGGGCCCGGTGTACGCCTCTCTGGCTGCCAACAGGCGGCAGGCGGAGACTTGGCCGAGGGCGACCCAGGCGAGAGGGGCAACCTTGACTCGTTTTTTTCTTCACGGCCTTTTCTGTCCCCTCCTCTCATTCTTAGCTCCCAAAGTTAGGGGAGGCTTGGGGGCAAAATCTGCAAAAGAGGTGAAGGTAGCATTTGAGTTGCCCTAGAAAAGGAAGCCTGGAACCCGCAGACCAGAGTTGGGGGATGCGACGGCAGGTGTTAATTCACCGCGGCGCTCTCTGGATGTCCAGAAAGGCCAATGAGGCAAACAAACGGAATGGCCTAGAAGGGGGTTGACGGACTTAAATCTACTAAATTTGGGCTGGACTTTTTTCTCTCCAGTGTCGCTCCTGACCTTCCTAAACCTTCTCTTCCACATTTCCTGGCGGGGAGAACTTCCGTTCTCTTTTTCTGAGACTGCTCAGGGTGTGGTGGAGATTATTGTTTAGATCCACAGTGTAAAAGAGCTACTGGCGAGGAACGTTTTTAAAAAACAACCCAGGTAAATGAAGGACAACAACCTCAGGCACCAGGATGCAGAGAGACATAGTATCTCAAAAAGCGTTAGCTAAGCCCTTGCAATGAACAGCCTGAGATACACGGAGCATGTGGTCCTTTCCTCCTGAAACTGGGAGTCTTTAAAAGTAGCATTGTTGGTTGTGTGCTGTGACACCTCCGTGAGTGATAACGTGATGGACTGTCAACAGAGTGGCCCCAATCAGTAGCGCCATTTCAGGGCATAGTGAAGTGTCACTAGGTAATTGCTCCTCACAGACAAGAGCGTTTTCACCGAAAATGGGAAAGTGCACTACCTAGTTCAACAGTCATTTTCTGCCTTAGGTCCGATGTTTTAGGTTAGACAACTTTTTTTTTTTTTTTTTGAGACAACATTCTTAAACTAAACTACCAGATATTTGCTTGATAGGGCTGTGATCAGTCACCTTTCTGATCTTCAGGATTATCAAGTCTAGCTGCCACTCCATCCCCCCAAAATCCCTCTTGAAGCTACACTCTTGGTAAGAAAGGATGATTTTCTCAAAAAATAAAGGGAATCTATAAATCATATTGCCTCCCTATTCACCTCAGCTAAGCCAACACACAGGTGCCACTCTGATTGGGGGAAAGGGAAGAATTGTCAGATCCCAGCTGTGAAGTGTAAGTTAGTGGCAGTACTTTTCTATTTTCTAGTTTGATTCTTAGTTCTCTGCTTGGGGTATGTTATCCAGTGTTACAGTCGCTGATTGTGGCCATGAGTCCTTAGGGACTTTGTGGTATGTTTATAATACATGCTCTAGGTAAATCAGTGAGTTTTAAAAGTCTGTTAGGAAGGTGTACATGTCAAAAGGATTCTGATTCAGTGACTTTTGTTAATGGCTATGTTTGATGTTAAACAAATTGAAGTGTGTTTTCTTTACATAAGTGCACTTCAGGAAATCAGCACTTATACATGATCAGTAGTATAGATTTTATTAATCTGTAAGTATGATTTTTAGAAGCACTAGGGACAACCTTAGTTTCCAACTGCGTCTGGAGCATGAATGTTGCAAAAGATGAAGTAATTCTTTAGTTTGAGTTTTATTAGAGAGAGCTTAAAAGTAGTAATCATCATCAAGTTTAGGAGAAGTTTTTTCAATATATGGCCAAAAGTTATCATAAGATGTTGACTTTACAACCTAAATATCCAATAGCTGCGGAATTGTTAAATAAATCAGGGCCTAACTACAGACTGGAATGCTCTGCATTCAGTGAAAATTGTGTTTCAAAATACTATGTGGGCATAGGTATGCTTCCATTTATGTGCAGGTACATTCCAGTGTCCAGGAAAATAAAATGGAAAGATAATAAGCTAGGATATTGAAAGGATTACTGGTGGATGGTGATATTTGTATTCCTTTTAAACTTCAATATATTTTTTAAAAGTTTAACAGTGACTGTGAAGTACTTGTATTTTCACAAAAAAGTTATAAAAATCATTTTTAAAAAGTAGACTCCTTGTGAAAGATTTTTAAATTTGTTCAGAATCTTTCTTTTAAAAATAACATTATATTTCGGATTCCCTGATGCAGTGGATCCAGTTCCATGTTCGCCATCCATATCATCCTCTTATCCCCATCCTCTAATCCTAACATTAGGCAGGAAAAATGTTAGCAAGGGCTTCTCAGTTTTGTTTGAAGTTATTGTAATTTACTACAGTTGAAGTATGTTGAATAAAGAATTCTTCTTTTCAGGGTTGGGGGGCGATTAGGTTTGTTTGTTTGTCTTTAATGGTGGTACTAGGAATTGAACCCAGGACCTCATGCATGCTAGGCAATGTACTCTACCACTGAGCTGTACCCTCCCCCCCAAAAAAGGATTTTTGCCTATATTTTCTACTATTAAGTGAACCCAACAAGACCATTTTCAAAATTAGGTTTGGGGAATTGCCTCATGGATGCCCATTATAAGATGTTTCTAAATCAATATATTCAAATTAATTTCAGTGTACACTTAATTCTCTTTGATTTGGGGGATAGCTGAGGATGTTCTGGAACCAGTGTTCACACCAGTATGGGGACATGGAAAATGTCATGTTCACTATTCCTTATAATTTCCTCTGAGAGAGATTTTGAGATGATGGATGTTTTGAAGGAAAGACCATTCAGATGAATTGTGTCTCCAGTGTAATAACAGGCCTTTATCTTCTGAGCCATTCGCTGCAGACTGGGCACCATTAGGTGTACTCTCCTTAGAGGAGAAAGTGACAGTTAAGTGGAATTATTTCCATAGAAAACGGAATACCTAAGTCATATCTACTGTTATATGGATGTGCTCTTTTTTAATGGTGCCTCATTAATCTATATGAAATCCTGCAGGATTTCAGCTTAGTACTTATTTTGAGAAAGTCAATTCCCATTATTTGATAGTCATAATTTTTTCTTTATTCTACTCACACGATGTTTCTCAAACCTTTTAAACTCATGTCCCCATTTGAAAAGCATTAAAATCTCACTATTATTTCCTTCTTGTCTCACTCATTTTGAAAACAGTGGGTGTAAAAAGAAAACCTTTGAGTTGTTTGATGTTTTCCAAATATAAAGTTATAACCGAAAAAGCTTTATAAACACCATCTAAAGATTCTGACCTGCTCCCAAAATTGATCTCTTCAAATAAAAGACTGTGAAATTGTTTAACTAATAAACATTCTTTGAAATTGCTTTCAAATCAAAAAAAAAAAAAAAAAAAAAAAAGAAATTGCTTTCAAATGTAGGAATCAGAATATTTCAGTTTATTAATGCCATGGGATACAATGTATGTGAACCGTAGGACACTTTTAGGAATTGTGAAGTATCATTAGACATAAACTTTCCCCAGTGTTAATAGACCTCAGACAAGTTAGAAGTGTCATGTTGTTTATATACCCTTTCATGTTTTTCTGATGAAGTGTGTTCTAATGTATGAATCCTCAGGATCTTCGTTTGGGGAGACTTGCTGTTGCAGGGTAATTATGGTTTCTGTCTCTGGTCAGTAAGTAGCAGAGTTCACAAGACTGGCTCCAGTGCCTTCTAGGTCAGATACTGACAGTGCTTTTTAATAATTCCCCTGAAATTTTCATAAGAGTTGAACTTAGAACAACGATTAACATCAGTATATTCAGCTGGCTGCCTTTGATATTCTACTAAAAGGGTTATATTGATTGATTGACTAATAAAATATTAGTTGACAATATAAACTAGAAAATATCCATTCTGTCCATTAAGATTTGATATGTGCTTTGGAATCTGACTATAGATTGCCTTGGGAGTTGTGATTTATCAGGTAGGTTGGCTTTTTTCCAAACAACATATGCAAAACCAAAGTAGTTACTTTGATAGGCTGTACATATCCCTTTGGCATTGCAAATAAATTTACTGCAGCATGAAGAGAATGATGCTAGGGTTTTCTTGTTTTTGTTTGCTTGCTTGCTTGTTTTTTTTAAGCACCAATAAGAGATCATTCAGGCACATTATCAGCAATAAGGAACCTTGTCATCCGTGGACATGGATACATTGAGGGACATCATAGTAGATCATTGGAGACCACCTTTGGGAATCACTGGATTCTAGTATCATCACTTTATTGCTTTTCCTTGGGCAAACCCTTGAACTTTCTTTGAGCTTCATTCTTTTTATATGAAAAATAGGGATAATAGTGTTGCCTCTGTCACCTTTTTTTTTTTTTTTTTACTAAAAACTACATTAGATACTGTACATGAACATATTTTGGGAAAAAATGAGCACGTTAAATTTCTTTATTAAAACAATGCTGTCCACCTCATTGGTTTATCCTGAGGATTAAATGACATATTCCATGTAAAGCACTTAACGTCTGGTCTAGAATATGATAAAAACTCAATAAATGTTAGCTGTGCTTTTGTTACTCGTTTTGCATTATTGTATCACCCGTTGAGAACCACTATTGTAGTGGCAATACTAGTTAAAATATACTTATAAACATTTGAAGTAGTATTTCCATTTAACCAATTACTCAGGAGCTACTTTTTTCTATGTACCTCACCCTGTACTGCTGTTTAAGTTTTGGATCAAATCTGACCCACTAATTTCGTAAACGTGCCTGTTAATTTTTAAATATCCTCATTTTTGAGGAAATTTTACATCTGTATTTTTAAAAGTAGGTGAGTACCTGCCACAGTGTTACTAAACTAAAATGACTAAAAGTCTATAAAATTAAAGTGATCTTGTTGGGTTTGATCTACACTGTAGAATCTATAGATAGGTTAGCGACGGTTAGACTTACTTCATGGTGAGTCTTTCAGTCTTAGTATCTAGTCAGCCTCCTCCCTTTACAGCTAAAGGAAAGGAACACAGATTATTCCCTAAAGTCACACACAGCAAGTTTTCTTTCCCTAAGAAACAAATACCTTGAGCCGGTTTCAAGGTAAAGGCAGTTTGCCTTGCACAACCGAGTTTGGGGGAAGGCCTTTCAGTATATGAAGATAGGCTTGTTTCCCGAGCACAAAAACTGTGTTCCCAGCAAGGCAGATGAAGGAATTCTTCCACACACATTCGGATCCTAGAATGGAACATGTGTAAAAGATTTCATTCAGCTAGGCTAAAGTTGAAGGGGATCTCCCTAAAGTTGAAGGGAATCTAGTATTTGAAGAGTACAGAGTGTGGCATATGGTCAGAGTTTTAACTTCTTTTAGAATAGATTTCGGTTTCTTTCAACCTACAGATCTTTTCTAACCTACAGATCTTTTCTAGGAAGCTACTATGTAATGATGGGTTTTTATTTCATTTAGTTGTCATTAGAATTTTATTTCATATTGCTTCCTACGTTAGAAGTTATATCATTGGGTCAGTATCTGGAGAACATGCTCTTTGAGTTGTTTTGGTAGAACACGTGAGGAGAATGTTTTAGCAAGGTGAGCCTCGAACTCTTCTAGTCTCTTGCAGAATTATTTACCACACATTTGTGTCAAGTCCCAAATAGGGAAACTGGCCTTTTACAGATGTAAAAAAGCTCCCCTCTCCAAAAGTGCCTTTTAAAAAAAATAACTATGACGAATTTAGGGTTTATTTTTGTTACAGCACATTCTCAGATCTTTCCCTGTCATTTTGTTCACCTAAGCACATACATATAACATGAAGTTTTACGTGTTTAATTTAAATGAGTCATCATTTATGTCTTATTTGGATTGAATTTAATTTTTAGTCTTATTTAACATCTCTACTATTTTTAAAAACAGTACTAAGGCAAGAATGTTAACATTAAATTGAGAGCTAGAGGAGATGATGGTGCAAAAAAGTCATTCAAAGGGACTTATCTGCCTTGTATGTGTGAAGAAGGAGTTAGTGCTGCAGTAGTAAAGAGGAGACAGTTATACTTCCACTGAACCGATTTTATGGAAACATCTCCATGGTTAGAAAACTTAAGGGAGATAATTCACATGCGAGCCAGGAACTTGGGTATCTTTGTATATATCACCTTATAAAATACCTAATCTGGTAATATCCTGTGTTCGGAAAGTAGCCTGTGGTTTCCTTTCTTTGTTACTTTAGAGTATCAGTTGCTTAGCTGGAGGTACGTAAGTAAGTGGCCCAGATCAGTTGGGAGAATGCCTTACTCCCACCCCACCCCAACTCTTCTTTCCTTCTACTCTTCTGTCCCTCTCTACCCCAAGCCAGAATTTAAAAGAGAGATGGGTTCAGGCGAAATGACCTAAGCCTAGTATAAAATACTTTATACTTTTAGTCCTAGAAGAATAGATGGATGCTTCACTGGAAAACAACCAGTATAGAACAGTTAGGTCTGTACACAGAGAAGTCTGTCACAGAGACCATGTATTATACGAAATGTGCAGAATACTCAAATCTGTAGAGATAGAAAGTAAGGTTAGTGGTTACCAGAGGCTGGGGTTCGGGGGAATGGGGAGCAGCTGCTAATGGGTACAGGGTTTCTGGGGTGACCCTTATTAAGTTGTGAAGTTTTGTTGTCTATTCTGATATTTTTGTATTTTGACATTTGTCTAGTCTGTCATGATGCACTAAATCGATCTCAGAACCCACTCAAACTCCCTGTAGTAAGTGAATGACTCCACCTTAGGGATTATTTATGTAGAGTTGGTGATTCACAGTCCAGCTGCCAGTCCTTGGTGCTAATATCTTTCTATGTAACGGGGATTGCTGCCCCTTCACTGTGCACTTTCTATTGTAAACTCACATTTTACTTCTTGAGGAGTGTAAAATGTCTAGCAAATTTCATCTTGTTATAGCTGTTTTTTCTAGAGTGCTTATGAAAGAAGTATTTCTTCTCATGTTGTAAAGATGAATGAGCATTGGGGCAAGTTACTTTGCAGTCTTTACATTGACTGCTCACGGTGCTTTTAGACTTAATTGTTGGTTCAGACTGTGTTCTTTACAGTTGAGGTGTTAGGTATGTTCTTAGATTGTAGTAATTTGATTGCTACTTTTTGGATAGAGAGGCATATCTTAAAATTTTTTATATTAAAAATGCACATAAGTGTACCTCTTGATGTATTTTCACAAGCAGCACTCTAATGTAATCTCTTTCTGGTCACGTGCCAGCTTTCCCCTAACTCCCCAGAGTGAATACACTATCTTGATTTCTAACAGCAGAGATTAGCTTGGCTTTTTCTTACACTTTATGTAAATGAAATCATATGATATGTATTCATTTGTGTCTGGCTTCTTTTGCTCAAATATTGCTTGTGAGATGTAGCCATGTTGTTGTGTATTGTAGAGCTTTCATTTCGTTAACATATTTTATGCCATAGAATATGCCAGAATTTATTTATCTTTTCTGCTGTTGATGTTCATTTGTATGATTTTTAGTTTGGAGCTAATACAGATAGTGCTGCTGTGAATGTTATATTGTGTATGTCTTTTGGAGAACATATCCTGTTTCTGTTGGGGATACTAAAGAGTGAAATATTTAACAGAGGTGTGCATATTTTAACATTAATACATATTGCCAAATAGTTTACTGATTTCCATTCCCACCAGCAGCAGTTCAGATTTCTCATTGTTCCATATCCTCATATCACTTAGTATTTTCCATCTTTTTGATTTTGGCCATCCTGATAGGTATGTAGTAATATCACACTGTGGTTTTAATTTGCATTTCCTGATGACTGTTGAACACATTTTTATATTTACTGGCCACTTCAACATCCTCTTTTGTTTAGTGTCTGCTAAAATCTTTTCTATTTCTTTGTTGTCTATCTTCTTTTTAAAGCAGCTTTATTGAAATATCATTTACATACCATTAAATTCAATGTTTTAAAGTATACAGTTCAGTGGGTTTTTTTGTATACTCACCGAGTTGTGCAACCATCACCAATATCTAATTCCAGAACCTTTTTATCACTCCAGAAACAAACTCTGTACCCTTTAACAGCTGCTCCCCATTCCCTACCCACCAGCTACTGGTAACTACTAATCTACTTTCTATGGATTTGCCTATTCTGGATATTTCATATAAATGGAGTTATACAATATATGGTCTTTGTGACTGGCTTCTTTCACTTAGCATAATATTTTCATGGTCTATTCATGTTGTAGCATGTATCAGTACTTAATTCTTTTTTTACTGGCAAATAATATTCCATTCTGTGAGTGTACTACATTTTGTTTATTTATTCATCAATTGAGGGATTTTAGGTTGTTTCCACTTCCCGGCTATTATGAATAAAGCAGTATGAAATTTGTTTACAGATTTTTACATGGATATATTTTCATTTCTCTTGGTTATATACCTAGGAGTGGAATTGCAAGGTCATACGATAACTTTGTGTTTAGCATTTCGAGGATTTGCCAAATGGTTTTCCACAGTGGCTGCACCATTTTACATTCCCATCATCAGTGTATGAGGGATCTAGTTTCTCCATATCCTTTCCGATCCTTGTTACTCTTTTTTGTTTTAGCAGTTTTTGTAAATGTGAAGTAGAATCTTATTGTGGTTTCACTCAGTCTTTCTTAATGATTGCAGTAATTCTGAATTAGTTCTGAATACTGTTCCTTTGTTGAATATATGTTCTATCTTCTCACTTGTGTCTTCTGATGAGCAGAAGTTGTTCATAGTTTTAGTATAGTTTATCAAATTTTTTTAGTTTATGGTTAGTGCTTTTGTGTTCAGTTTAAGAATTCTTTTCATACTTAAAGATATTCTATGTTTTTCTCTAAAAGCTTTATTGTTTTACCTTTGATCTTTAGATCTGCCATACATATGGGATTGATTTTTGAGAGACTTTTTAAAAAACTTTATTTTATTGAGTTATAGTCAGTTTACAATGTTGTGTCAATTTCCAGTGTAGAGCACAAATTTTCAGTTATACATGAACATACATATATTCATCGTTGCATTCTTTTTCACTGTCAGCTACCACAAGGTCTTGTATATATTTCCCTGTGCTATACAGTATAGTCTTGTTTATCTATTCTATATATACCTGTCAGTATCAACAAATTTCAAACTCCCAGTCTGTCCCTTCCCACCCTCCTCCCCCCTGGCAACCACAAGTTTGTATCCTATGTCTATGAGTCTGTTTCTGTTTTGTATTTATATTCATTTTTTTCTTTTTCTTTTCTTTTCTTTTTTTAGATTCCACCTATGAGTGATCTCATATGGTATTTCTCTTTCTCTTTCTGGCTTACTTCACTTAGAATGACGTTCTCCAGGGACATCCATGTTGCTGCAAATGGCGTTATGTTGTCATTTTTATGGCTGAATAGTATTCCATTGTATATATATACCACAACTTCTTTATCCAGTCATCTGTTGATGGACATTTAGGCTGTTTCCATGTCTTGGCTATTGTAAATAGTGCTGCTATGAGCATTGGGGTGCAGGTGTCTTTTTGAATTAGGGTCCCTTCTGGATATATGCCCAGGAGTGGGATTACTGGGTCATATGGTAAATCTATTCCTAGTCTTTTGAGAAATCTCCATACTGTTTTCCACAGTGGCTGCACCAAACTGCATTCCTGCCAGCAGTGTAGGAGACATTTTAAAAAATAACTTATCTCCTTTTCCTAGCTGACTAACATTCCATATCTTTTTTCTTTTTCTTAAGGGATGAGAGATAATTAATACAAGGTTATAAAGATAATGTAGTATCTAGAAATTAATTGGTTACAAAGATTTCCCCTCAGGTGGTGATTGCGGAGTTAGGAAGATGAGCTTAAGATTTGTAGGACTCCTGTCATATGTCAGAGACTTAGCTAGTCATTTCATAAATTTAAACTCATTCAGTCTCTTTACAGTATTCTTGTAAAGTAGATGGCAGTATCTTTTCCTTACAGATGAGAAAACTGAGGCCCAGCAAGATAAACTTTCCCAAGCTCAAAAAGCTAGTAAGTAGGCATACCATGACTCAAAACCAAGTCAGTCTGACTCTAAAATTCTATTATCTATTCACTGTACATTTTTTCAAAATCATGTAAAATCTTAATTATTAAACTTCCAAATTTAATCTGTTCATCTTAAACTGCTATATTTGGTCGAATAGTAAATGTTAAATAGCCTATGGAGCCAGGTATATATTCTTTTTTTTTCTTCTTCCTTTTTAAAAAAAATTAAGATGGTTTGAAAGAAGCAGACAAGGAATCAACAATCAAGAGATCTCATAGGGAAGGAAAGTATTGAGCAGTAATCTGATGCTTGAGAGATTAGGTGCCTAAGAGATTCTTATCAGTGGATAATATTGCCAGAGAAACTTACCTGTGTGGATGGTTTAATTTGTAGTGTTGTAGATCTTACTTTCCACGTTAAGAAATGTAGGAAATTTCCTTAAAATGTGTTAGTCAGTGACCATTTTCTAGGGCTCCCTCTGCTGGCTTCTTAGTAGTAATTAAGATAACTGGTTCAGAATTGTGCTGGTACTAATGATGTAAATAAATTTAGGAAAGAAATTAATTTCAAGGTCCGTTAAAAACAGAGAGGAGATTGATGTTTGTAGAAAATTAAAATGGGAAAATAGAGTTAGAGAAAGAATTATTTAAGTTTATTTATTTATTTTAGAACACAAATTTAGCTGCTGAATCTTTTTTGAGTTATGGGGAAGAATAATTCTAATGGTATTGGAGATTTTCCATTTCAAACAAATAGTGGTAAAACTCGATACTTGGATGGTAGCATGATGAGAAGCAGTGTGTGGGATCAACTTTCTTGGGTGCTGATGACATTACAAAAGTATTGTCTTTAGCCGTTTTTATCTAAAAGATAAACTGTTGGCAGCCTTCGTGGAGAAATCTGAAATAATCATTGGACTAGTTGGTTTCTACAGAAAATGGTCATTTGGAAAGATTCAGATTCAGAGAGTTAGATAATTAGATGTGGACCCTATTAAATGAGAAACTCCCCTCAGAGGGGGCTCCTAAGATCTGTGCTAATTATCCTCTTTTCACACCTGAGACATTTCACATCTAATTGATAGGCACCTACTGGAGAGGCATTTCACATCTAGGGGATCATGACTTCTTCCCAGCTAGCTGCGACTTGACCTCTCTCTTCTTGTAATAGCTCCAAGCAGCCACTATTTTCCTTTCAGAGTTGCTATTTGAGGAGAAATCTATCTGCCATTTTGGGTTCTAGACATTTTGCTTGATAATATATAGAATATAAAATATCCCTTATTTAAGGAAACTGAGTATAAAGAAACAGGTATGTACTGATTATTTTTATTAGAGCTAACACTTTAAAATCATAAGTCCCTTTGCTGTTTAACTTGTTTAACTTACAAAAATGATTTAGTCCCACATTTGTAGGAAATTGTACACAAAGCAATTTCAAACAGTTTCAGTAAGTTAAACATTGAACCATCTTTATAACGGGCAACTAACTATTCCTTACTGTGACAAATGAAGAAAATCTAGTTTCACTTCTTCAGAGGCAATGATAATATATTTTGGCTTTAAATGAATAAAAGGTAACATTATTCCAAAAGTAATGAGTGTGTCATTAATCCAAGATTGTCATTAATCCAAGATTAAGTGTCATTAATCCAAGAAGTCTAGTATTGGGAACAGTTTGGGTTCCATTTTGAAAGCATTAAAATGATTTGTTACCTTGTGAATAGCTACAAATGTATATATGAATGATGTGGCTCTGTTATTTGCATAGCCTCAGAATTGACTATTAGAACTGTTTAGATTATTATAGAAAATCAGCCTATAAATATCAATGTAATCTTTGTTTTCATAGGATAGTTTTGACAGTACTTAATAACATGAAGCAGAATAAAAATTCTTTAAAACATTATGAAAATATTTTAGAGGAAATGCAAAATGGTTTGTATTAACTTTTTGCTCTTTTGTCACATTACTACTGTTACTAGCTACTGTATTTGTATTACTGCAGATTTACAAAGTTTAATAGTTTATTTTAATCCATTTCAATTGTGAAATGGTAAACATTTGTGTCGTTGAGAAGCTAAGTAATCTTAATCTTCCATGTAAAGTCCTCTGTAAGTCTAGCTCCAACCCTTTTTTCCAGCCTGCTTACTGGACTAATAGTTACAAGATATACTTTTGAGTTTCACCTCTGCCACTAGCCAACTATGAGACCATAGGCAAGTCACAGGATGACTTCTTCACCTATAAAATAAAAGAACTGCACAAAATCCATGCTTTTAACACTTTATTTGGGTCATGGAGAAACCTTTTGAGAACTTGATGAAAGCCATGGACACCCTGAAAACTGCTGGTTGAAGTAAAATGTTGCATATTAATTTATTTCAATCCTATACCACCTGTTGTCTTAACTACACTATATTGTGATTCTCATTTTTCAGACTCCTTCTGGGTTTTTACTCATATTATCTCTTCAACTTTCAGATGTCCTTCCTCATCCTCTTATCCATCTTCACCGTTGAAAGAAAGTTCTACCCCCCTTTTAAAGCACAATTCAAATGTCTTTTTTTTTTTTTCCTGTGAAGTTGCTTCAATCAGATTTAATCTTCCCCTTAGAACTTTGTGCGTTTGTATAACCTTTAAGCTTTTTGGTCTTGTATTACAGTTATTAGAGGTCTGTGTGTCCTCTGTCTCGCCTTCTTATTACCTGTTCCTCGACAGATTATAAATGTTTTGACATCAGTGGCTACGTTCCTATGTTAGTTTTGTAACTAAATGGTGCCTTGCTAGTAGTAGTCGTGGAATAAATAGAACATAAGTTAATTTGAATTTGATGCTTAATTATAATGATTAACTGTCTGCCGTGACATGTGCTAAATTCTGGGAAGATTGTCCCCCTACCCCCCAACAAGTAGAAAGTGGTGTGAAATGGAACTGTAGAGGAAAAACCTCATATCTGAGGATGAGTTTAGAGAATGAGTAGAATTTAGGGAGCTGCAAGGGCATTACCTGGGAGTTGAAGAGAAATGAGAGAACTAGTGAGTACCTGTATTTCCTTATCAATGAAATTAATCTATTTTTACTGAAAAGTGATAGGTGTCACAGTTTGTAAGTAAGCTTTGCATTTTTCATTTTTGACATTTTTGTTTTTACAGGTACAAGAAAATTCCCCAGGACATAGAGCTGGACTGGAGCCATTCTTTGATTTTATTGTTTCTATTAATGGTTCAAGATTAGTAAGTTCAGCTTTTTGTATTTTTGCCTATGGTATTTTGCAATCTTTTGAAAATGGAAATTTTCAGATTACCTGGGATGGATGTTCATTCATCAGCCAATTTGTAAATGTAACCAACTGTGCGTTAGTAAACATATGAGAATGTCAAATACGGAATAGTATACTTCACGCTCGAGCAGTTATCTTAGGGGAAGAATATCACTGGAGACTTCTACTTTATATGTTAAATTCTCAAGTTTTTTCTGTTTGTTTTTTAATGGAAGTACTGGGGATTGAACCCAGGACTTCCTGCAAGCTAAGCATGTGCTCTACCACTAAGCTTTTACCCTCTCCCCTACTTTAAATGTTAAATATTTACTTTTTTTAATCAGGAAGACATGATTTTGTTGCTTTTTCAAAGAAGTCTGACATTTTTAGGTTATTGAGAAATAGATTAGTTAAGACTCATCCTCAAATAACTTGTCAGTTTTCTTGTTGCTCAGTTCCCTTCCCTGATACATAAAACTGTTATAAAAATGGACAGAGATGTGTTCCAACAGTGCAGAATTAAAACCACTTTTTATAAGTTGCTCTCAGTTTACATGTAGTGAATGTCTATAGGAAGGAAATTGTATAATTTCAACAAAGGAAATTCTTAATGAAAATGGCTAGTTGGTTAGTTTATTTTTTCACAATGGTCTTAAGTTTTTGTTCATTACTTACCAACATCTATGTAATGGCCTTTATTCATTTATGTAATGAAAATTTAACATACTGCTTCCATTTTCTTTTCCTGCTAGTTCATAATAAAGTGTACATACAGGAGTAGAGTCCAAAATTAAACTTCAATCCTACCAAATGTTTTAGATTTTAAAGTTAAAGTCATACCAATTCTGTAAGTAATATGACTTCTTCTGGGTGTTTTAGTTTTTTAATCACTGAAACCCTAGATCATTTCAAATAATGTTGAGTTGCAAATTCCATAATCCATAGTCAGCTATTAGAAAAAAGTCACATGTTGTTGCTAGCATAATAGTTGCTCTGAATTTCTTGACATTCTTTTACTTTGGGGAATATTTGAATGTTAATGAAACCTCTGCCTGTTGAATGTTTATGCTAATTATTAATATTACTCCAGTAGGGCTATAGGATGCTTAAACTAAGATTGTTAACATTAGCTTTTTATTTACTAAGAAAAATTTCTGTGTATTTACAGAATAAAGACAATGACACTCTTAAGGATCTACTGAAAGCAAACGTTGAAAAGCCTGTAAAAATGCTTATCTACAGTAGTAAAACACTGGAGCTGCGAGAGACCTCAGTCACACCAAGTAACATGTGGGGTGGCCAGGGCTTGTTGGGAGTGAGCATTCGTTTCTGCAGCTTTGATGGAGCAAATGAAAACGTTTGGCATGTGTTGGTAGGTATCAACTGTGAACTGTTACTTGCAGTTTAAGAAGCAGTGTACAAGGGCGTTTTAGCAGTGGTTGTCTCCAATTGGGTGAGATTATTAGGCTACCTTTAGTTTCTGAAAATCAGAATTCATTGCTTTTAAAATATAAATTAATAAAAAAGAATAACAACTTGAGGAAGAGAAGCAAATATGATGCCTAAGAACTTTTTTAAATGATTTATCCATTAGAAGAAGAAATGTTAAAGCAAATAGCTATAGAAATATTTCAAATATTTATTAAATATTATGTGATTTTTTTTTTTATGCTTGGGAGATTTGAATATATATATTCTATAGTTTCTGACATCTGACATCTCTAACAAGACATATAGGGGTATTAAAATCACTATAATTAAGGACTGTGAACTCTACAATTTGGTAGATTATTTTATATACATTAATTGGGGGGGCTGTTTTTGTGTCATCCTAGGAAGTGGAATCAAATTCTCCTGCAGCACTGGCAGGTCTTAGACCTCACAGTGATTATATCATTGGAGCAGATACGGTTATGAATGAGGTAATTAGTGTGTGTATTTATAATGAAAATTATTTAATATTTTCTTATTAATGTTTAAGTTCAGAAGTATATTTGGGTACACTTTACATTTAAAGTTGAAATTTTGGTCTTGCTGATCAAGACAGCTTATGCCTCATGGTGTAAAAAAGCTAACATCTGGGAGATGTCTTACTAGGTATAGCTGTGAGGAAAGACATGCTGTGTGGCAGTTGCAGAGATTTTGTGTATGGTATGTGGAAATCTCTTCTGTACCTCCAGACTAAATCAGATCCTCATTTTGATTATTGATTTCATTTTCTCTTCACCTTTCTAAGGTAATAAAATTGGCTCAGCTATATTAGTTGGATCCTTTTCCTTGTCTGTTAGCTAGTGGAGGTATATATTGCTAAATCAAAAATGAGAGAAAAAATAAGGTGCTCAGGTAACCAGATTTTAATAATGGAGAGTAAAAGCAGGATATGTAGAATTTGGGTATAGAAGAGTTTTACTAAAATTGCTAACTAGGTCTTCCAGAACTGGACATAAGTCCCTGCACGTAGTAGATAGGTAATATATTGAATTAAACCTTGTTTGGAGTATTGGTTTTAAGAAATGATTTTTATGTCTAGGGACAGGGCCCAGAATCTAGGGGGTTTTTTTGTTGTTGTTGTTTGGTTGTTTTTTAAGTTTTCCAGGTGATCCTGATATTAGCCAGGTTTGCAACCTACATTCTAAAATTCTGTAACAAAAAAATTTTCCTCCTATGATGCTTTTGCAGTCTGAAGATCTGTTCAGCCTTATTGAAACACATGAAGCAAAACCATTGAAACTTTATGTGTATAATACAGACACTGATAACTGTCGAGAAGTGATTATTACACCAAATTCTGCATGGGGTGGAGAAGGCAGGTAAGATCATTTTTTAGACTGAGTTACGACTGCTTAAATTTACCAGTCAGATATGTTGTAAGCATTGTTTGTTTTTATTTTGAAACAAGTTATTGGTTTGTGTTAAGACTTATCTTGTATATTCAAGACCTTGTAGTAGCTCACAGTGAAAAGAATATGAAAATGAATATGTATATTCGTGTGTGACTGAAAAATTGTGCTGTACACCAGAAATTGACACAACATTGTAAACTGACTGTAACTCAATTTAAAGAATAAAGAAGCTTCTCTTGAAAATGACACAATGTTGTAAACTGACTATATACTTCAGTTAAAAAAAAAGACTTGAGGAAAGAGCTGACCTAGAATATTAAATTCAATATATTTTTTTAAAGCACATATTTAGTGAGCATGGAATATATACTCTAGTCTTTTTTTTTTTTTAATTGATCCCTGTTTAGGTCTTTTGACAGTTTAAATTGTATAAATTTTAAATTATTTTGAAAGTTCTAACAGCCTTTTTTGAGGAATTGTTGAGCATAAGCCATAATTATAGGAAAGCCTAGGGTTTGGAAACTTCTTCAAATGTTTTGTGAAAGTTCCAACATTTGCTGGGAAAAGAGCCTCTGTTTGCTCACAATATCTTTACCCAGACTGCCTGAGATTCCACAGCTGAATGTATGTTGCCATCAGAATGCTAACATGTTGCAATTTGAGAAAATGAGATAGAGCATCAGGCAGATCTGGGGGCCATACTTGATCAAGTCGTCATTGTCCGCTGTCCAGATTTGTAAACACACAGAAGTATGATCTTCTCAAGGTCCTCAAAGTTGATTCATTTCAGAGGTACTGCCTCATATAAACTAAATTTGCAAAGAAACTTCTGCATTCATTAGAACAGCAAATTTTCAGTGTACAGTAGAAAAATACCCCCTCTCCAGTTGGAAGAATACTTAGATCCGATCACTACCACAGGCGTGCTTGGAGAGCATGAAATCAAAGCCTAAGGAAAAGATTCTGCAGGTGGTGAGGTCCAGCCACAGAGAACATTACTAGTTCTTTAATTTTAAACTGTGCTGACTAAATACTGCTACCTTCGTGTTCTTGGAGCCCTTCTTTTTAGACTTTAGCAGTTACGTCTTTTCTGTGGAAGACGTTTTTCCTTTTGACACGGTTTAGTACCATTGGTCAGCCATTGCTTTAGACAGGCCCATAGAGACCATTTTCCTGAGTCTGTCCACATTTGGTATTTTTGTGCCTCTTGTTTTCATTCCTTCCTCAGAGGCTGACCACACTGCATTCATTACAGCACATTTTTCTTGGTTTCATTCTTTGGCTATCTTTGTTTGCAGAGGGTTTCTCTGTTGCCTCAAGTGCCTAATCTACCACCACTTAGTTATTTTGATTAATAAGCACCTTGTTTTGAAATAAGGCTACCTCTGAAAGGCTTTCATTGATCAGTATAAATTATTTAATCTTAATTTCTTCCTCTAAATCTATCTGAGGTCCAGTTCAGCAGGAATTGCAGTTTGATGGTAGAAGGGAAGAAAAGTGAGAGGAGAAGGAGTGAGTAATTTTGTAATATGAAACATTGATATTAAATCAGATTTGGATAAGGAAGAGCTGAAGTTAGCCGTTGCCTGCTCTCCCAGCTTTTGGTGGTAGTAGTACCCATGGAAATAACAGATGCCTTGGCAGGGGAGAAGCACAGAGATACCTGTGCATGTCCTACTCAGAAAGTGCAAGTAGTTTGGAAAATAAAAGCAGTCATAATGGAGGCATAAGTTGAAACCTGATTGTGAAAAGGTTTAAATACTGTGGTCAAGAATTTGGACATACTTTGGGCAATGGGACTGTGATACTATATCAGTGAGGATTCTTTGGTTCCAAACAGTAGAAACCAGCTGCAACAGACATGACTTCATTGCTGTAGAGTCACTCATATAATCAAAGAAACAGCTAAAACATCAGATTTCGAAAGGACAGGACTCAGAACACCTTTAGGGATTAGAGAGGAAGAACTAATTGGCAGTTTCATCAGTGTTCTACTAAAAGGATGAAGCCATTTGGTTTTTTTTTTTCTGTCACTCCCAAAATCTGAAGCCCTGGGTAAGAGAGGTAGATTGTCCTGGCTCTGGTCATGAGCCACTTCTTGGTTTGGGCAAGACAGGCCCCCTGATTGACAGTCCCACCAACACTGCATACAATAGCAGGGAAGTAATTCTCTGAAGGAAAAAGAAATGTGGGGAGGCCAGCAGGTTCTGGAAAGAAGCATTGTGATCATTCATATCTTATTAGAAATATGTTTCTGATGGCATTGGGAGGATGAATTAGAAGGAATCTGGATTAACTTGGATTGATTTGTGTCAGGTTCTGAAATAGAACTGTGGGATGTGTAAATGATAACATGCAAAAGTGCTTGGGGCTCTTCAGTGGAAAGGCTGTATGTCGTTCATTCAGCAAATAATATATTAAGTGTCTGCCGTGTGCCAGGAACTGTTAAGGCAGTAAACAAAACAAGGACCTTAACATTTTATTGGGGGAGACAGAAAATAAACAAATAAATATGCAGTGTGTTAGGTGGTGATAAATACTTGAAGAAAAATAAAGGAGAGTAAGGTTAGTCTCCATGGTGGATGGAAGGGTCATCAAAGGAGACCTCTGATAAGATGACATTGTTTCAGAGAATGGAGATTTGTTTTTCTATTTCAAAACCTCAACAAATGCAAGCTGTGATTGATATGAATAACTACAAGAAAAAAATATTTTCATAGCCTAGGATGTGGCATTGGATATGGTTATCTGCATCGAATACCTACACGCCCTTTTGAAGAAGGAAAGAAAATTTCCCTTCCAGGACAAATGAGTGGTACACCTATTACTCCTCTTAAAGATGGGTTTACGGAGGTAAGATGACTTTACTACCCAATTATGTCATAAAGTTTCTGCCCAAACAAGTCAAGTGTTGTGTATGGTGGTAGCATTAATTGAGATAGGCAGATGAACAGTTAAATATTGACATGTTGGATTTGAAGTTCCTGTAGGCTATCCGGATGGATATCCTATGGTATTGGATTTCAGGAAAGAGGGCAAGGCTAGAGATACAGATTTGGGAAATCAACAAAGAGAGGGTAATTTAATCCAATGAGCATTGATAAAAATTGTCGAGGGATTGGGCTTGGGTGTGTCAGAGGACTGAGGCCAGAATCTTGAACATTCCTAATATTTAAATGGATGGGCAGAGAAAGGGGATTCGGCAAAGGAAGCTCAGGAGAAGCCCAAAGGAAGAACAAAGCTTCAAGAAGAGGGCCATAGGCAGCTGTGTGAGGTACTACAGAGAAGTCAGGTGAGAGAAGGAGTGAAAAAACATGCCCTAGGCTAGAGCAGTTTAAGTCTTGACAGGGTGCAGTTATCAACTTACAGGAGACAGAGGGTGAATGGTGGGTGATAAGGTGATGATAGCTGGTGCTTACTATTTCAGGCACCTTGACTGGAAAAGCAGAGAGCTAGCTGTGTGGGGACTATTACAGAATCAGGGTGAGGCTTTTTAAGGAATGAGCGGTGTTTGCACAGGCCTATAGGCTTTTAAAATGTTTCCTATGCAGGCCTTACAAGTCAGTTAACTCTTGTTTGCATGACTAAATAAAAAGCAAACATTCAAAAAAGAATGCTCCAGTTGTAAAGAAAGGGCTGCTGCCACTGTCATTTTGTGGTGCGTGGTTTGACCATCCCCAGTTCTAGAGGAAATGTAGGGGTGCTGTGGAGCAGTGTCACCTCTCCTCACTCCCCACCCTACCTTAAGCTCATGACCACAGAACCAGTGTTAGGTATTCAGACTCTTGCTACCATATCTGCTGCCCCTAATCAGTGCTCTCTGCCCCAGATGAGGCCCTGTGGGCAGTCTGAGTGGACCAGAGTGGGAAATGGCAAGGAGAAGGGCCAGAATACAAGTTGTATTGGAATGTGTCAGAGGGCACTGGAGCTGGCAGACAGTGGAGGATTCAGAGGTAAAATCTGTCGAGCCCATATAGACTCATTCTCACCCCCACCGCACCCCATCTCCCAAAAGATAAGAGATGCAGCTGCCACAGTCGTTGTGGATGAGAAAAGAGAAGACGGACTCATGAGGTTAGACATCTTAAGAAACATCTAAGGAATCTATCATAGTATTAAGACTTCAAATGACTTCTTCCATGAGCAATGAAAGTGAAAAACAAATAACTGGCTGAGAATTCAGAGAAGGGGAAAGCAGTTGAGTAAAATCATTTTGGGGTGACTGGGAAGGAGGAGAGAGTAGAACCTCCACCTAGTGTTGAAGTAGCACAGTGAACGCAGTGAGAGTAGACCAGTGTGTGTAATGGGCTAGATGCCGTGTGTCAGGAGACTGGAAGTGGCAGGATGGGGAGGAATTCACAGTGCACAGTCCTTGGCATGTATCAAAATCAGGAAGTGTCTGAAAGCCAGGAAGGAATGCCGGGTGAAAACCTTTGACAGTTAGTGCATGATCAAAAAGGTATCTCTAGGACCAGTGAGAGCCAATATTTCTATTTTCAAGTAAACTTGAGTAATTTTATTTTTTCTTTGTCTTTTTTTGGAAGGTCCAGCTGTCCTCAGTTAATCCCCCATCTTTTTCAACACCAGGAACTGCAGAAATTGAACAGGGTCTGTCTGGACTTTCTATTAGTGCAACTCCACCAGCTGTCAGTAATGTTCTCAGTACAGGTGTGCAGAAGAATGTATTCTGTTTTCAGTCTACTTTGTTTTACATGATATTCTTCTCTGTCCCAAGTCAGAATTTAAAAAATTAATGCCAGAGTACTTTGAAAACTGTGAACATGCTCTGCAATGACAGGCCCTGTCTGAAAGCTGGTACTAAATCACCTCATTTAAACCTCTCCTCAGCAAATTTTAGACCTTGGGCTTCTCTTGTTATAGAGTCAGGATTCTACCTTTAAATTCTGTTTAATTGCTCTGTTTAATTTACTTAGGAAATGTTTGCATATTCCCTGGGTAGTGACAAAAAGTGAGCAGGGGATACAAAAGCGGGAAGGTTACCATTCCTTTCCTAGGGGCTCAGTCTTGCTCAGGGGACATGTCTCTATCTCTCTTTTTCTGCTTTCCTTGTTCTACCTAATACAGTCCTTTTTTGTTTTAGTTTTTTTCAACAGCTTAATTGAGATGTAATTCACATAGCATACAATTCACCCACTTAAAGTATACGGCTTAGTGGTGTTTTTAGTGTACTTGGAGAGTTTTGCAACCATCACCTTAATCAATTTAGAACATTTCATTACCCCAAAAGAAACCCTGTACCCAGTCACTCCTTATTTTTCTCTAACCCCCCCAGGCCTAGACAATTACTAATCTACTTTCTCTTTCTAATCTGGACATTTCATATCATATGTGTAGTCTGTGACCTTCTTCTATGGCTTCTTTCATTTAGAATGTTTTCCAGGTTCATTCACGTCATGTATATATTAATACTTCATCCTTTTTAATGGCTAAATAATGTTCCATTGCATGGATATGCCACGTTTTGTTTATCCATTCATCAGTTGAGGGACATTTTGGTTGTTTCTACTTTTTGGCTATTATGAATAACGCTGCTGTGAACATTTTTGTACAGATTTTTACGTGGACATATGTTTTCATTTTTCTTGATTATATACCCAGAATTGGAATTGCTTGCTCACCTGATATAGTTCTTGGTATGTTGGTAGAGTTCATTTTTGTCTTTCCTAATTTTTTTTATTTTCTTTATTCATAACACCAGAGTATATTATAAATTCATTGTTGAGTAAGTAGATGAAATACTGACATGTTTTAGTTTTATTTTGTTAATAACCTTTTCTTCTTGAGCTCTTTTTAATATTTGTGTTCCAAATTTGCTCATTTTTCACTTTGTTCTGGAATGGACTTAAAGCAGTCCATCAAGATGCAGTTAAGGTTAATAGTATGATCCTTGGAGTTTGTCTCCTAGTTTCAAATCCCAGATCTTTTCAGAGTCTTTGTTTTATTTCCCAAAGACATTTTTCTAGATGAAATTTTAATTTTAATTTATTTTACAATTAAAAATTGGAAACATACTCAAAAGTAGATCAACATTAATAAATACAGATATTCGTTTGTGTAACAAGGAGTGTAACAAACCTGTACCACGTAGCCTCACCATTTATCAGTGTAGTGACATACTTCCCCACCCCCTACTCACTACTGGGTTTTTTCCCAGCTTTATTGAGGTATAATTTGTGTACCATAAAATTAACTCACTGCAGGTATAGAGCTCATTTTTTTTTGGAAATTTATGGAGTTGTGCAGTCATCATCACAATCCAGTTTTAGAATATTTCCTAGATGAAATTGAATATTAATGTCATCAGTATCAAGTCATAGTTACAGTTGGAAGAAGTTTTAAAGTTTATTTCATCCAAGCAGTGTTTCAGTCCTTTTTACAATATTTAGATTTTTTTTTTCTTACATCCCATCAGTAAGAAATGGTCCTTTAGTTTATTCCTGATTACCCTTAGTTAAAGGTGGGTTGGGTACTTCCCAAGGCAGCAACTCAATCTCTGAATAACTCTCACCAGGTTTTAGAGTGAGTGTTCAAATGCCATATGAGAGCCCTTCTGGTTTTAGGAGATAACTGACATTATCTCTTTTCAAGTTCCAGTTTCTTATTAGAGATGTTTCAAATCTCCCCTCGTTACATTACAGTTATACTTCTATACTTCTATTGTTACAAGCGCAAGCACTGAGATTCCTGGTCTTATATTGTAGAGAAGTGGCTTCTTGGAATATTAAAAGACAGAAACATAAATAAAGCAGTAACTGCTCAAAAGAGACCGAAAGAAATCAACATTTTTCACTTTGAGCAAATCAGCTTAAAGACACTCAAATATTCTAGCATCATGACATGTGAGAAACCACTTTTTCTTAGGCATTTATCTTCTGTCTTTGCTCTTAATTATATTGCTGCAAAGTAATCCAAACAGTAACCGCAGAAACATAGAAGTATGTGGATTTTTTTTAAGAAAATGTCTCCTGTGGATTTGAAAATTTTTGGATTGAGAAATTTTTAGAAAATGAAAATATCCTTTTGAAACGGCATTAATCAGTGTGACCTTTTTTGGTTCACTCCTCAACACTTCCTGTCTTCCTTCCTTCCTTGATTTTTCTGTGGCAAACTTAACATTTTTCACATGCTGTGTATTTTACTTGTTTGATATCTGTCTCCCTTCCTTTTCCTGCTCCTCATCAGAATGTAAATTTCCTAAAAGTAGTGATTTCTATTTTCTTTATGCTGTGAAGTCCCTCAGTGCCTAGAACAATGTCTAGTATATAGTAGGTGCCCCCTCAAACTTGAAAGGCTAAATAGACCAGCCAACCACTCAGCCCCTTTGAGAATCTGATAAAGCAGAGAACCCTCCTCTACTTTTGCATGCTTTCAACTTCTGCCAAAAAGTAAATACATGACGAATAAGTTAATAACTATCTGAAAATGGGTGCTTCATACTTTTAGGCACAATTCATTCCTGCTACCTTATTTAAGCAGATCTCTATAAGACAAAATCTAGAATCCATGTGCACTATGACTGTTGTTTGAACACCAGCAAAACCTCCCACATGAGTAGGTGGTAAACATTAATAGGTAATCTTTATTAGGTATTATGCTAGGAGTTACTTAAATGTAAAGAACATAACCTCCTCAAGCCAACATCAGTAGAAATGGGAGTGCCCTAGACTTCAAGAGTGTCACAGAACCTAAGGTCAAAAGGAAATGGAGATTCAGGAAGCCAGGTCATTCTCCCCATCTCTGGAGTTCTGCGTGCTCATCTGCCTTTCAGGCCATCTGTGTCATTCTCCTCTTTCACAGACCCAGCATCTGTTTCACAGGTCACTTGGCCCCCCAGCATCCCCAGGTTTACATGGCCTTCTAGGTCAGGAGCCCAGTAGAGACTGGCTAGAAACCTTGTGTCCCGTTTCCTAATTTCCAAAACAGTTCTCTAATCCAGCCCTGCTTAAGCCAGTTGTAAAACTCTTGCCTGGTGAGCTTAGCTGCAGAAGATTTGCAGAGCCTCCCACCCTCTTGGCCCAGGCTCTGCTCGTGGTCTTTGTTAAGGGCTGAGGGCAGAGAAGGAGCAATGGCAGTGACGCAGCTGGAGACCTGGACTAACTGGGGTCACGCTGAGTGAAGACCTGCCTGGCAGAGGGGCGGGGGGCCAGGGAAGGGGGCTGAAGGCTATCCTAGATAGTTTGTTCATTCCTTAGCAACTGAAATTTTTTGAAAGATTGTGCTTTTATTTTAGGTGTACCAACAGTACCATTATTGCCACCACAAGTAAACCAGTCCCTCACTTCTGTGCCACCAATGAACCCAGCTACAACATTACCAGGTACGCGGCAGGAGACTGGAGATGTAGGAAATAATAATAGTTTTATTGATATTTTGCATCCTAGAAAACAGTGGGAAAAAACTATACCTATGTGTGGGACTTTTTATGTCTTTGATTCTCATTTTATCTCTGCTGTAACTTTGTGACAAGTGAGAGCGAGTGGCAGTGAGCTGCTCGTCACCAGCTAGTTAGCTGCTGAGACCTGGGCGTTTAACCCCAGCCAACTCTCCACCCTCCTCCCTAGTGCAGCCTGAGGCAGGAGCAAGGAGTGTGTGGAAGCTCCTTCTTCTGTACTTCCTTAGTTAGGGCTTTCTGGTCGTTGTTCAGTGAATAAGACCTTGTGTCCTGGGGGAGAGTGCTCCTTACTTGGGTCTTCAGTAGCTCTGACATTAGGTGAGGTTTCCGTGTATTTCTCTTACTGTTCCCAGTGAAGACCGAGTCCCTTTACCCACCAGAAGACGATCAAATATTATCAGTGATCAAATATACTTGCCTGTGAGAGCCTGTAATTATATGGCTAAAGATGTTGTTACACAGACATATTAAGCCATTAGCCAAATGTGTACACATACAGAATGATAAAGCAAGTGTGGTAAAATGTTCAAGTTTGGGGAACTTGAATGATAGGTCTACATGGGGGTTCTTTATATGAAATAGCAACCATGAGTCTGAAATTATGTCAAAAGAAAAATAAAAGACTGAAAGACTGTAAACCTCAACCATCAAAGAAAATTCAGTTCATACTTGCTGAGATGAATCAGCCCTTTCTCCAAGACACTTAGGCTAGCGACATTCTTGCTCTCGGGTTTAGAAGTATTCATACATTTTAACCCTCACCCACTTGGCTGTCTAATCACTTAGGTATAGAAAGATGCTTCACTTAGGTGAGAGTTTGCTGTTACTGTTGTTAGTATACAAATCTGCCACACAGTAAGTAGACTTCTGGTATGCTCACCTTAAGTGGGTAGTATTTTTTCCAATACACAGTGATTGAATGGTTTATCTTTTGTCTCTGCCTTCTCTTCAGGACTGATGCCTTTACCAGCAGGACTTCCTAACCTACCTGCCCTCCCCAATCTCAACCTCCCTACACCGCACGTTGTGCCGGGGGTCAGCTTACCAGAACTCGTGAACCCGGGTATGTTGCCCGTCTTGCCTTCCTAGGACTCTGTCTAGTAAAAAGCTTTCTTCAGGAACGGCAGTCCTCTATTTCAGTTTTTTTCTGGAAAGGGCAGGTCAGTTTAACAAATTTTAGCTGTTTTAATAAAAATTAATCTTTTTTATTTAAAAAGTTTGAAAAAGAAGAGGAAGAAGAAAATCTTTGTGATTCTTCTCTGCCTGGCTGCCTCTCTACCCACTTTCTCCTCTCCCTGCACCCTGACAGCTCAAACAGCCTAAAGGCTACTTGTAGAAATAAAGAGCAGTGACATGGTCCGGCTGTAACTGAGCTGGATGTCCAGTTTGCCCAGTGGAGGTGAATGAGCTCCCTGTGGTTCTCCTGTGTTTTGGGCAGCTGCCATCTAGGGGTAGTGATACCTGTTTTGCGTGGCCCAGAAACTTATCACCCTTGCTCAGCTGGCTGGGTTTGTTATTTGATAAACATTCTCCATTATTAATAAATGTTTATATAATAAAAACTGAGGGATTTTAGCTGCAAATAGTTGTTAGCAGAAATTCAGAGTGTTTCCACTCAGATTTTATGCCCTGATGAAAATGAAGCAGCAGAGTGCCCACAAGTCTGCTCTTTGGTTAATGATTACCCAGCTTACCTGTAGCTTTGAGACAGTCGTATGCCATGGCTGTCTTTTAATTGTTAATCTCGGTAGTTTGGCCCATCAGTGATGTCAGTGAGTGAGTTTATTCCACCATGGTGCACACTGTCACGTTTCTGTCTAAATCATAAATGCCCTTGCGTTAACACTCACCATCTATATATATTCACTGCCCATCCTCATAAACTCATTTACTTTTCAGCACAGTGGTTTAAAAAAACAAGTGAAGTCGGTAAACTCAAACTGATGTTTACTTTTTTTTAGCACTCCCTTTGTCTTTTCTTTTGTGCCCTGTATTCCTGGCTCCTGGCTCTGCCCTTTCCCCAGATTGGCAGACTCTAAGAGCACTGAGGGTTCCACCAGGCCACTGGTTGCCCTGAACCTGTTGTATAACCTGCCTTTCCTGTTTCTTAAAGAAGTAATTTTCTCTTCTTTCTGCATTTCAAAATCGTTACAATAAAGCCGCCAAGTATACTATAGTTATCAGTCAGTCTCAGGGTATGAATAAAGGCTGAGTACTTCTGGTGAGACCACTGCAGAGGGCTCCATGACAAGCCTCTCCCTCATGACACCTTCACGGGATGCCTGACCCCTGTGTCTCTTCCTGTTGTCTGTCCAGAGAGCAGCTTTAAGTCAGCCTGTAGCTTGCCTGGCTGAGTGGGAGTCCTCCTGCTGGACACAGTGTAGCTGCGTCGCCCGCTGGGTGGGCTCCTGTCTTTCCCAGCTGGGAGGTTCATTTCTTCCCTGAGTTGGGCTGAGGCACGGAGGAAACCTTTCCTCCTGGCTAGCTGCTCCTGCAGTGAATATTTAACTCTGTCCCGGCCTCCAGCTGAGGATAAACAAAGGTTGTGATTTGTGTTGTTTCTTCTCAGCTTCAGTTTTCTTAATGAAATGCAAATGAAAATAGTCATGTGATGACGACTACTGCTCTTTAAGTGCTGGGACAATGTGTGATCTGTGCCGTTTTTGTCCTAGGTTTGCCACCTCTTCCTTCCCTGCCTCCCCGAAACTTAGCCGGCATTGCCATGCCATCCGAGTTCCCCATGCCATCCGAGTTCCTCCCGTCATTCCCTTTGGTTCCAGAGGTCTCTTCCTCAGCAGGCTCAGCGGAGCTGCTGTCCTCCCTCCCACCCACCGGCAGTCCACCCTCCGACCCCGTCCCGGCCACTGCAAAGGCAGACGCTGCCTCCGCACTCACTGTGGATGTGACGCCCCCCACTCCCAAGGCCCCCGCCACTGTTGAGGACAGAGTCGGCGAACCCACCCCAGCCAGTGAGAAGCCTGTCTCTGCGGTTACGGATGCAAATGCCTCTGAGTCACCTTAGCTTTGGACCAGCCTTCGGAATTGGCGTGGTGTGCTTATGTAACCACAGGAGCGTGTCTGGAAATGCAAACTCGTTAATTTCATACTAGTTTGTACCGTATCTGTAGGCGTCCTGTAAATAATTCTAAGGGGAAAACTAAGCAAGAGGATGTGGGCTTGTGTCCTGCCAGGTTGGGGTGGGGCTCACCAGCTGGGGAGGGAACAGTCAGAAAGCGCTTGTATTTTAAGACAACCAAAAGAATAAGGGTGGCTTGCTGCCAGGTTTCCACGGCCATTCTTGGGGGTGTACATCTTTGGGAAAGGTGGTGATGGGGTGTCCACAAGGCTCCCTGTCCTCCTGCTGCTCCTTCTGTAAGAAAATGAAATATTTTATGCCTAATACCCACACGCAACATTTCTTATATTTTGTAAATCATTTGCAAGAATGCAGACCACCTTGCTGAACCGTGAAAGGGAAAGATAGTTTATGTTTGGTCTCTGTGAGCCACATCTCTATTAAGGTTTACACAAAAATTCCAACTAAAGATGTTTGTTAAAGTTACACAATGTGCACTATTAATTGAACATCTTTTTGTTCAGCCTATACACAGATGTTTGTTTTGAGATCTCAAAATTACTCAGACAACATTTTGTAACTGCTGCTGTTGCTTTATACGTCCACCATAAAATGACATTTAAAAAGAAATAAAGGAGATGTTGCACAGTTTTAAACCAGAAGGTGGCACTTTGTAGCTACTTATAATATTATAGCTATACCGGGAAAGCAGAGATACAGCAATAAATTACAGTAATTTTGCTTTTCTTCTTGTGGTACATTTAGATTACAGCTCCTGATTGCCACTTGTGCACTTGTTCCTTCCCCATGTGTCACACTGCACTAATGTAATTTTTCATGTCTGATGTCTGCTTTCTCCTAAGTTTTCTAAGAGATGGTAAGTTACGTGGAATTGACTTATTGAATGAAATTAAATGCATATTATATCTCTGTTTTTAAAAAAAGATGAAAGAGATTCTTCGGTTATTGACCTGGTACAATCGTGAACGTTCCTAAGGGAGCAGGGTATGGAACCGATCTGTGACCACCCAGCTGGAAACTAGAGTTATCAGCGCCCTCCCAGCACCTGCCACGTTTTAGGGTATATCCATTTCTGGAGCTAGGTTTATACTTAAAGCTAAATGATAAAAGAAGGCTGCAGCTCTGATAGCTTATTCTGTTTGCATTATAAATACTTCTAGACTATTTCTCTCAGTTACCAATCCTGTTTTTTGAAAAGGAGATTATAACAAGTAGGGGAAATAGTCACAAGTATATTTAAGTTACGATTTTTTACTTTCCAGGATAGGAGAAGCTGAGCAAGTTGTTACTGCTTTCTAAAAAATGTTCATTTTTTTTAATGTTAAGGAGATACCATAATGGAAAGCACATAAGTAATTTTTAAGCCTTAAAGATATTTCTTTTTCTAATAGCAGTTCTTCCAGTGCAGTGAGTGATTCTTAACTCTTATGAGGTCACAGTTCTCATTTGAGAATGATGACAGCCCTGGATCGTCTTCCCAGAAAAATGTCCATAAGCATGTAAAAAGTACTAAGCTCTGGGGAGAGAAAGGGATTCTTAAACTCACTTGGAAGTTGGGCACAGACTTGGCTGATTGGCTCATTTGATCTTCCTGAGGTGGAAAGCACTTATTTTAGATAGTCTCTGCTTCCTTCAGAAAAACCAGTTTTGGTATTTATAAACAATAGCAGGTCCTGTTCCAGGGGCCAGAAACCCAGATTAAAAGATAGCATCCCTACCAGGAGGTTACGTACTTGGCCTTCTGGAGGTCGGCGTTGGCAGTGAGTTCTCAGGGCACCGAGGATAAGTGCTCCAGCCATGGAGGGGAGCCCCACGGTGAGAATGGCCAGCAGCCAGAATTACCTTCCAACCCTTGGATCATTCAGTGGACCCACATTCACGCAAGAGGCACAAGGCAGTGATGAGGGAGGACATTAGTTTGAATAGGCTCAGTCATCATAACAATTCTCAAAATAACAGTGGCTGAAACAAGTTTATTTTCTCTCCCATGTTCAGAGAGTTGGAGGTGGTGAGGCTGAGGCAGGACCAGCCCACTGCGGTGTCAGAGACTGTGGCTCCTATTTTGTAGTTCTGCCTCGTGTGGCTTCCATTTCCAAGGTCATCACATGGGCCCAGATAGCAGCTGGAGCCCCTGCCATGCCCTCCTTGTTCCAGACAGAAGAGAGGCCAGCCCCCTTCCTTTGGGGACAGTTCAGAGATGTTTCACGCAGCATGTGTCCTTATATCCTTGTGGCCAGTGTGGAGTTGTGTGGCCACTGCTAGCTGAAAGGGAGGTTGAGAAATAAAGTCTGTCCTGCCACATGCCCAGCCATTACTGAGAAGGAAGAGTAGTGAGGCCCGGTGAGCAGCCCCGCTGTGTGTTGTGTGCAGCAGAGCAGAGCCGAGCCCTCAGGGGCCCCCACACAGCACCACTGTTTGCCGGAGATTTGATGGAGCCAGAGGAGGCACTTTGGCCAGGGCGCTGGGGCAGGGAGCAGGACGTTTTCTGAGATGACATTTGGCTTGAATTATTCAGGCAAAGGTGGGGCAGAGACCATCTGAAGTTAGGAAAAGTCTTAAGAGTGTTAGAGGAACGGCAAGGAGCAGAATGCACAGGGCCAGATCCTGAAAGGCCCTGAGTGCTGGGCGCTGGAGCTGGGGCTGTGTCTTAAAAACAGGAGTCACTGGAGGATTTCCATGGAGAGGAGCTCAAATCTGCCTTTGAGGAAGCCTGCCTGGAGGTGGAGGCTGAAGGGGCAGCAATAGTGCCTCCGGGCAGAGGACAGGCTGCTGTCACCTGAAGGCGCTTTGTAGCTGACACTGAGTCTGTGTTGCCTTCGCTTTTCCCCTTTGCTTTGTGTTCCTGTTCTGCGCTTGGTCCCTTACTAAAACACCTTCCTTATTTGTGTGACTGCAACTAATATTCAAGGATGGCCCTGCCTGGGCCCGAAGGGAAAGGCGTCCCCTTTACTTATCTGACTGCCCGGCACAAGGGGGTCAGGCCTGGCTGCAAATTAGAACCACCTCAATTAGAATATGGATTCCTGGGCCCTTGGAGTTTCTAGAAAGCTTTTCAGGAGATGAGAGCCACTAAACTTTGTCTCTTTCATTCAACCTGACCCTCCCCAGCCCCGGTGAGTAGCAGGTCTGGACCGCCTCCTAGCCTGGTCTATAACTTGAGGAAGTAATAAGGCAACAGAAGGGTCACTGTCTGCTAACACACTTTCACCACTTAGCAGGCGCACACGTTAGAGAAGGGACCCTTTTATCCATGGCACTGTTTGTAGCAGATCTAGGAAGAACAATTTCTAGTCTCGCTAACCATCATGTTCCTTCAAAGGCTTCTTGCACGTGAGCCAGTGTGATTAACTAGAAGAATGAGGAGTTAACGCCAGAACCTCAGGCCAGTGAAAGGGCAAGTGAAACCACTCCCAGGCTGGCGTCACTCTGGGAGCTGGAGAGAGGGACGGGGACAGAGAGAATGCGCTGTTCACAAGGATGCAGCCAGGCACAGGCACCTGCCTGCCAGCTGCGGAGGGCAGGGACAGGTTTATATCTGTTCAAGAGCAGCCGAGGACTAACAAGTGCAGAAAAAGCTGATTTTCTCAGGGGTTATGCGAACGCGGGTGCCCTCTGGCCACTCTTCACCAGTTCAAACAAAACATGAGAAAACATACCATCCACTGATGCACGTGGGCCAGGGATTCTGTGTTACCAGAGTTGAGGTTGCAGCATATTTCTTGGCACTAGACAGACACAGGCCCAGCTCCACAAAGGCCACTGGGTGTTAGGATAATAACAGTAGCCAACATTCCGTAAGTGCTCCTGGCTCATGGGGTGAATACTGAAGCGAGTACTGAGCCAGCTCTGGGCAAGCTCTTTTGTAGAAACAGTCTGCCCAGTGAACAAGATATGGTTCCTTTGAGCCACCTGTATATTTTTAAACGTTAATTGACTACCAACATTTACAAGTCAGAAGATTTCACATAAATCCGTATTTCTGGTTTTATGTGAAACTGGTTGCCCACCTCTGGCAACATTGGCTCTTCAGTCCCACGAGGAAACAAGTGCATACACCCTCCAGTTTGCCACCTCGCCCTCTGGTTTCTGCCACTTGCCCAGCGTCTGAGGTTCAGAGTTATCTTGGTAGGGTGGGAAGCCTGGGCTTCAAAGAGTTGGAGAGTTCAGAGCCTAGGGATCCAGGATCAGAAAACAAGCTCCTTCATGGACTTCATTCTTTTGGATCCATAAGTCATGGTGAAGTGGGCACTAAGCTTGACAAAATTTGAAGCAGTTGCCTAAACTATAAACCTGGGGGAGAAACAGGTTTCTCCCTGGAAACAGGTCCCTGGACAATAACAGGGACAGGGACAGGGACAGGGGTTGGGTTTCCTCAGCCTCTTTCGGAAGCCAAGTCTGGGACCAAGAACCCATTAGTTATCTACTGTAACAGCCAAATCTATTGAAAGGTATCATCAGTTCTCTTTTTTATGGACCAAGGAGTAGATAATGAGAGGTCCTGAATTCCCCAGTGACGTCCTTGCACTCCCCTCTCTATGGCCTCATCTCCTGGTAAAAGGGAAGCCATTGCCCGGCTCTGGCCAGGCTGACCTGGTTTGAGACCAACTAGTAAGTTCCCCCGAGGTTGGGGGGAAAAGTATCTTCAAGGAACACTTGAATTAGGCAGGGTTATGGGAACTTCTCATTTCTTCTCTTGCACTCTTGTGTATCAACAGAATTTTTAAGAGCACATTTGAATTACTTTCTAATCGAACACACTAGGATTATTTTCATGTAGGGGAGAAATGAGAGACTTCTATATAGAGCCAGGCTGCCTAGCCTGGAGGGGAGGTGCTGGCCATCTCCAGTGGCATTTAAAAGCTCTCTACTAAGAAATCCCTAACACTGGCTCTAGATTAGAATGATCAGTGATGTTTGCCTGAATAGACTTGCACTTTAATGATCTGCAATGTTATGTTGTGTTTGTAAATCGGTTTGGCCAGAAATGTCCCTGTGTGGTTCAGACAGCTATGCTGAGCAGAGAGGCCCAGAGACATGATGGCAAGAGTCCACATTGTCTCTAGCGATTGTTCTGGCATTTAGACATCCTGGAAATAATGTCAGCTGTCAGGTACATGAAGTAAACACAGTTCTAACATTGTTTCATTTGAGAGCAGCAGCTGAACAACCTGTGCACTTAGGGGTGGTGGGGAACAGAATTGTGAGAGCAAACCCCATCTGTCCTGTTAGGGAGCTGAATGAAAGCAAGAAGAAACAGACTCCTACTACATGAGTCCAGGGGCTCAGAGCTCATTCCAGTTTTAATAAACAAACATTTTCCCTCCTTGGTCTCTGCCAAGTTTTTGTTTTTCTTTTCAAGGAATGACCTGAAATAAAAAGGGCATGAAGCCTTAGAGACAGTGAAGTCCATTTTTCCAGAATCAGATCTCTACTAGGCAAATGAAATGAAAACTCAACCCACTGGGGTCTTCCAGGAGAGGACAGATGAGGGTCGACTGCGGACATGGAGGGAGGCAGAAGAGAAGGGAATGGGACTGGGCAGGCACAGGTTCTGGACTTGATCCCATGGTTTGAGATTACCGAATGTACACGGAGAAAAGTTGTGTTTTCCAGTTTAGTTACTATATATATTTATTTGAGCGTGTATTGAAAAAACAGCTGCATTGGATGAGGCTAAAGTAGCTTCCTTTACAAATAAACTTTAATGAAACAAAGGAATCAATTTAAAGAGAAGTATTGAGTTGAGAGCAGGTGCCAGGTGCCAAACTGGGGGAGTTTTCCTAATTAATTCTCCCGGGCATCCCACAGGTGGTACCGATATCTCCACTAACCAGATAAGAAATCTCCTCCAGTTCCTACAGCGGGAAACTTTGGGGGTAGGAGCTGACTCCTAATGGGTTCGACCCGTCCCAAGCCTCAGTTTTGTCCCACAGGGCATGTGGCCGCAGGGCCCATCATTGACTGCAGTTGTCTCCACCGCCACGTGGAGCGGAAGCCCGGCCTGCAGCGCTCTCCGCGACCACTAGGTGGCGCCGGGAACCTGGAAAAGCCGCGCCCCGTCGGAGGCCTGCGGGGTCTCCAGGCCGGCCTCGCAGGGCCCCTGGGCGGGGCTGGGGCATCGCAGGAGCGGCCCCAAGGGTGGGGGCGCTTTTTGTTCTTCAGAAAAGGGCTCGGGGACTTAGCCTCCAGCTTCCCTTCCACCGCAGGCAAGTTTAGCCGGATGGAGATGCAGAAACGCATTCAGCAACAGCAGTCCTGTTCCAACACAATTTTAAAGTAACTGTATCAACCTGAGGGTTGTTAAGATAGAAATGAAAATCCCTTCAGGTGTCTGTGAAACCCTCAGATACTTAAAGAAGCATCAGAAGTCTGAGCCCCTGGTGTGGGTGGTGCGGGGATCTTGCTCCCCATTCCGCGCCCCCACGCTCCCTCCCGCTGGACCCCCAACCTTAGGCTTCCCCCTGAGGTTAGAGCCTGGCCATGGTGGGCGCACCTCGCACCGCCCAACAGCCCTCCGTGGGCCGACCAGACTCGGGCCTCTCTCGTCCTCCCCACTACTCCACAAGGCAAACATTCCTGCTTCACAGGCAGGCCCAGGCGCGCCTACGTGGGGCAGCTGGGGTTCGACCCAGGTGATCCTAATCCAAAGGCCTTCCCCCAACCCCGCACCGCTTATAAGTAGCCTCCACGGCGGTGCGCACGCGCGTCGGGGGCCGGAAGCGGGAGAAGAAGAGCAGGAGCGGGAAGACTTGCACGGGGAGGTGACGTCAGGGCTTTAAAGGATGGATAGAGGCTCTCAGACGAAGTGGAACCAACTTGCACAGGCAACAGCACCCGCAGTGAGTGAAGGTACGTTGTACACAGAGTGTTCTGGAACTGCACTCGGCTCTAGGTGCCTGGAGCGGGAAGAGCGGCGCCTGCAGCGGTAGCAGTTGCCGCGGGGTCGAGGTCAGGGCCTTGGCTGCCGTGTTGAGGACCTCAGGCTGCACCTTAGTGGGGAGTTGATAAAAGCTTAGTTGTTTTTAGCAGGAGAGTAGAGTTTGCTTTTTGCAAAGATCGGTGGTTTAAAAATCTTCCTCTTTAGCAAGCAGACAGCCTTTTGAAAATGGAATATGTGGAACATAGACTTGAAAACCAGATCAAGGTGGAGCTGCTGGCAGCTCCGCTCTGAGCAGGAGGGAGAGGCATGGGCAGCATCCCTGAGGAAGGTGGGCACAGTCACCCCAGAGCTTTACGACGTGAGAGGAAATTTTAGGATCTCATCTTACCCCCAAAGAGACCCCTAGAGAAGTGCTGCAATGCCCTGATGTCCCGGCTCTCCAGCCTCTGGATCCACCTCATTCCCAGCCCCCCAGTGCCCTGCTCTCGGTGTGGCTGGGGAGCACCCGCCCTTTCTCCTGGTCTTTTAGCGGTCTGGGAGAGCCGGGACCCCAGAGGGGTGAGACCTCATCGTCTCCTGCTGCTCCTCTCCAGCCAAGGCAACCCTTTACACCTGGGCGCAGAAGAGCGATCCACGGACCAGTGCTTCTCAACCCCGGGTGCTTAAAAAAAAAAAAAAAAAAAAAGCCAGTGCCTATGATCAGGGAGAGCAACTTGAGGGGCCTTGGAGATCTCCCTGAAGTTCTCATGTTACGGATGAAGAGAGTGCAATCCAGGGAGGTGAAATGACTCTCCCTCACGCTCACAGCTGTAGGGGTGGTAGAGCTGGGCCTAGGACCCAGGTGGAAATAGCAACCATTCATTTGTTTTTTCAGCCTGGCCGCAGCGTGTGCCCCGTGGGGATGGGAAGGGTAGAGCTGCTCACAGCCTCGAGGGAGACACACGGAGTTCTGAGGCCACCGGAGGGCTGGGTGGAGGAGGTAAGTGCAAGGTCCTGTGCGTGCTCATCGGGGATGCTTTTAAGGCAAACCTGAGCTAACAGGACCCTCACTTTTATCAGAATTTAAAATGCCAGTGATTTTTCCTTTTTGTCAACAGTAAGACAGTGCAGTCATCAGGAGTCAGTTGTGATGAGAATCTAAATTGAAGCAGCCTAGTCAAACGGTGGCCACAAGGGCGGGCTCCTGGAGGAGCTCCTATAGCTGGAGGGGAGCCTGGCGCTTGGGCTGCAGCCCTCTCTGGGCATTGGAGTCTTTCTGCCCCTGCAGACGGGCAGACAAGTGGATGTGGAGTGGGTGACGCGGGTGAAAAGGTGTGGCAATGTGACATTTGAGGAGGCGAGGCTGCTCCTGGGGTTACACCCCTCTGTTTTTGCTCCTTGGTGGCAGGGACAGTGCTGATGGTAACCATGTCTTCAGCACCTGGCACATCCCTGGCTCACAGCAGGCACCTGATGGCTGCTGAATGCGCAACCATCAGGCTTGGTCCTTGAGACAGGAGGGAAGGGGGCAGCACACCACCAGTGAAGGGATGGCACAGCAGTTGAGGACAGGACAAGCTGGTTAGAACCAAGATGGTGGAAGGTTAGACTTCCAGTGGAGCTTGAGCCTCATGGCACACCCACAGGCACCATGGCAGTTCCTAGACTGACCTTGAAAGGCCAAAACATAGGAGTGAGGAGCTAATTCTTGGAAATCCCCACCCCTCCCCCAGTATAGTTGGAATAATCCTCCTGCTCATTAGCATGTGATATTACCGAGCCCATAAAAACCAACAACCGCCCCCCCCCCCCCATCTTGGTTGCTCTCTCTCGCCTTTTGAGACAGCCCTCACTCTGTCTATGGAGTGTGTATCTACTTTTACTTTAAACTAAACATCTCCACCCCTCTTGGTCTCTTTCCCTCTTGCCTTTTGAGATGGCCCACATTCTGCCTATGGAGTGTTAGCTCCTAAGCCGCTCTCCTTTCTGAGTGAGAGGACCCCTGAATAAACTCACTTTACGATGCCTCGCTCCAGAATTTTCCTGTGTGAGGCAAGAACCTACTTTCCAGCATCATCCTCATCTAGCTTGGGGTCTAGCAGTGGGACCCAGATGAGAGTGAGTCCATGTGGTGATGGTTAGAGTAGGAAGGGCAGCAGAGGGCACCCACCCCCACATTGTCCCTCCCTCGGCCAGGGACCTTTAACAGGGATGTGAGGGGTAGGGGCATGGCTTCCTTGAAGGAAGTACAAGAAATGGGGATGGTGCATGGAAGGCGGGCTGGGGAGACCATAATCCTCCCTCCCCCAGGGGGTGAGAGCTTTTAGGACGAGAGCGCGGTCTGGCGGAGGTGTGCTGTGCATGTGACCTGGGTGACATGAGGGCGAGGGCTGCTCACACCTGCTCTGCCTCTCGCACCAGGGCCAGGCTCTGTATTCTTTCCCCATCTAATTGAGGGGTGAGGGGCAGGGAGTTCAAAACAGCAGGTGTTTTTGTTTTATTTTGTGTTAGGATTAGGGGGCTTAGCTCTTTTCTCAAAGGTAAACAGGAAGTTATAGGAAGGAATTGAATCTAAAGAGAGTCTCACTTTCAAAAGGTGCTATTCAGGGATTTATTTTTTTAACTTATAACAGGTGGGCAGAATTCATAAAGGTTCTCAGCACTGAAAAAAATACTGAAATATCTGAACATGTGAGAAACTAGCAGCTCTTTGGAAACTTCAGAGAACAGAGTGGTGTCTGGGCAAAACTGCATTGGATAAAACATTAGCAAAAGTATCAATAACATAACTATGGAAGGACTTAAGTTTATACAGGTAACAAAAGCAACTCAAGTTATGTGAGAACCTTGTTGGAGAATTACCAGGGAAAGATTTTTGGTTTAAATGATTTCCAATTTTTCAGTGCAAACATTTATCCAAAAGTTTCTCTTTTGAAAAGTCAAGGAGAACAGACTGTATTAAAGTGTATCTATGAGCTTCTTCAGATTAGAATTCCCTAAATATCTGGAGTATTGCCGGCCATTATTGCCAGTATTCTCAGTTGCAGCCTAGAGTATCCTTTTGCACTTCTGATAATTTTGTGGGTATGACTGTCATATTATTTCATCTCCAAAATGAGGAGTTTTCACAGTGAAATGGTCTTAGTTATTTTATGCTAGAGTAGCATGGACCTTTGACTTTTTCAGTAGCACTTATCACATTATTGTCTTACCACAAAGTAATTTCACTTTTTTGTGTGTGATTCTCTAATTGTCTGTTTCCTCTATTGGACTCTGGGCTCCACAAGGACACTTTTCTGCATCCTGTATCGTCAGAGCCAGCAAAATGTCTGAAACAGAGTATATGCCCTGTAAATTCTTTTTGGATGAATTGGAGGGAACTTTGAGGAGTTTTCAGACTAAATAAGACCCCATTTTACAGCATCCCTGAGTGCACTATTTTCTAAATACTTTAGAAGAATGTGTAAAGGGTGGGATTCTCATTTAGCAGCCTAAGTAGCTTTTAAGTGATACCTTTTCTGATATTTTAAAAAATGGCCAATTTTATGATGATATATACAATAAACAAAGAGAACAAAGGAAAGAACTTTTTGATTCCTCATGAGTTTAGGTGTGGGCAGTTTGCATATCGAGGAAACAAAAATCATTCTGAGCAGTTTTTGAGCATTTTTTAAAATGTAATTTATACTTAAGTTTTCATAAAGGTCATTGAATATGGAAAATACTAGAAATTGTTCTGAGCAATTCCTTAATTTCATCATAAAATTCTGTTTCTCTTATCTTAGTTTTTTGTAATTTTTTTTTTACTTAATAGATACTCTTTATTATTAAAAACTGGAAATATCTTTACCTTTGTTTCTAATTATAAAACAATGAGTTTTGATTTTAGAATCTAAAACTGAAAACAGAAAATTAACATTTCCCCCAACTCATCAGTATTAGTTATTCCTTCACATTTAAAAATATCTAAACATATATGTGTACTTTAAAAAGTAAAAATATAGAATCTTACTCTTTGGCAACTTGGTTTTTTTCATAAAACTATATCATAGATAACTTTCTATAGCAGTATATATGGCTCTACCCCATTTTTAAAAATTTACATATATGTACTGTTCATTGTTTCTAAGAACAGTTTAGAGCTTTAGCTTTTTAAAACGAATTTTTATTGAAGTACAGTCAGGTATAATGTGTCAATTTCTGGTGTACAGCACAATGTCCCAGTCATGCATATACATACATATATTTATTTTCATTAAAGGTTATTATAAGTATTGAACATAGTTCCCTGTGCTATACAGAACAAACTTTTTTAAAGTCTATTTTTATATATAGTGGCTAACATTTGTAAATCTCAAACTCCCAAAATCTCAAACTCCCAAATTTATTCCTTTCCCAGTAACCATAAGATTGTTTACTATGTCCGTGAGTCTGTTTCTGTTTTGTAGATGAGTTCATAGTGTCTTTTTTTTTTTTTTTTAAGATTCCACATATGAGTGATATTATATGGTATTTTTCTTTTTCTTTCTGGCTTACTTCACTTAGAATGACAATTTCTAGGTCCATCCATGTTGCTGCAAATGGCATTATTTTATTCTTTTTAATGGCTGAATAGTATTCTATTGTATAAATACACTACATCTTTATCCAGTCATCTGTCGATGGACATTTAGGTTGTTCCTATGTCTTGGCTGTTGTAAATAGTGCTGCTGTGAACACTGGGGTGCATGTATCTTTTCGAATTAGAGTTCCCTCTGGCTATATACCCAGAAGTGGGATTGCTGGATCATATAGTAGGTCTATTTTTAGTTTTTTGAGGACTCACCATACTGTTTTCCACAATGGCTGCACCAAACTACATTCCCACCAGCAGTGTAGGAGGAGTCCCTTTTCTCCACACCCTCTCCAGCATTTATCACTTGTGGACTTTTGAATGATGGCCGTTCTGACTTCTGTGAGGTGATACCTCATTGTAGTTTTGATTTGCATTTCTCTGATAATTAGTGATATTGAGCATTTTTTCATGTGCCTATTGGCCACTTGTATGTCTTCATTGGAGAATTGCTTGTTTAGGTCTTCTGCCCATTTTTGGATTGGGTTGATTTTATTTTGTTATTAAGTTGCACGAGCTGTTTATATATTCTGGAGATTAAGCCTTTGTAGGTCGCATCGTTTGCAAATATTTTCTTCCATTCTGTAGGTTGTTGTTTTGTTTTGCTTATGGTTTCCTTTGCTATACAAAAGCTTACAAGTTTAATTAGGTCCCATTTGTTTATTTTTGCTCTTATTTCTATTACCTGAGTAGACTGCCTTAGGAGAACATTGCTAAGATTTATGTCAGAATATTTTGCCTATGTTTTCTTCTAGGAGATTTATCGTGTTTTGTCTTTAAGTCTTTAAGCCATTTTGAGT
The DNA here is from genome assembly GCF_009834535.1 of Camelus ferus. NCBI lineage: Eukaryota > Metazoa > Chordata > Mammalia > Artiodactyla > Camelidae > Camelus > Camelus ferus. The sequence continues at coordinate 44,933,360 of NC_045700.1, forward strand.
TCATTTTTGTGCATTGAGTGAATGTTCCAACTTCACTGATTTACATGCCATTGTTCAGTTTTCCCAGCATCACTTGCTGAAGAGACTGTCTTTTCTCCATTGTATATTCTTGCCTCCTTTGAAGATTAATTGACCAAAGGTCTGTGGATTTACTTCTGGGCTCTCTATTCTGTTTTATCGATCCATATGTCTCTTTTTATGTCAATTCCACACTGTTTTGATTACTGTAGCCCTGTAGTATTGTCTATAGTCTGGGAAGGTTATTCCTCTAGCTTTGTTCTTTTTCTTCAATATTGCTTTTGCAATTCTGGGTCTTCTGTGATTCCATACAAATTTTAGGATTGTTCTAGTTCTGTTAAAAAAAAAAATGTATCCTGGGACACACATAGGGATTGCATTGCCTTGGGCAGTATGGCCATTTTAACGATATTGATTCTTCTAATCCAAGAGCATAGGATGTCTTTTCATTTCTTTGTCATCTTTAATTTCCTTAATCAATGTTTTATAGTTCTCCATGTGTAAGTCTTTCACCTCCTTGGTCAGATTTATTCCTAGAGCTTTAGCTTTTTAAACTTACATAGTTATCAAAGGAATAAAGCCAACCACAAAATAAGAATCAACAGAATATAGTAATCTAATCATAAAGGGCAGATGTGCATGCACATATTCAAGAAATCATTTAAGTTAAAATAATAAGTAGTTCATTTGTGTCCTTTTTTTTAGATTTCACATATAAATGATATTATATGGCATTTTTCTTTCTCATTCTGGCTTTACATAGAATGACAATCTCTAGGTCCATCCATGTTGCTGCAAATGGAATTATTTTATTTTTTATAGCTGAGTAGTATTCCTGTGTGTGTGTGTGTGTGTGTGTGTATATGTATATGTATATATGAAGATGTATGAGCTGTTTGTATATTTTGGAAACTAGTCCCTTGTCAGTTGTATCATTTGCAAATATTTTCTTCTACACTGTAGGTTGTTTCATTTTGTTGATGGTATCCTTAGCTGTGCAAAAGCTTTTAAGTTTAATTAGACCCCATTTGTTTATTTTCGCTTTTATTTCCATTACTCCAGGAGCTGGTTTAAAAAATATATTGCTGTGATTTATGTCCAAGCCCATCTATGCCCACTTTCTGGAGAGTTTTTATCATAAATGGATGTTGAATTTTATCAAAAGCTTTTCCTGCATTTATTGAGATGATCGTATGGTTTTTATTCTTCAGTTTGTTAATGTGGTGTATCACATTGATTGATCTGCAGATATTGAAAAATACCTGCATCCCTGGGATAAATCCCACTTGATAATGGTGTATGATCCTTTTAATGCATTGTTGGAGTTGATTTGCTAGTGTTTTGTTGAGAATTTTTACGTTTATAATCAGATGTGATACTGGCCTGTAATTTTCTTTTTTGTAATATCTTTGTCTAGTTTTGGTATCAGGGTGATGTTGGCCTCATAGACTGAGTTTAGAAGCATTCCTCTGCAATTTTTTGGAATAGTTTCAGAAGGATAGGTGTTAACTCTTCTCTAAATGTTTGGTAGAATTCACCTGTGACGACATCTGGTCCTGGACTTTTGCTGGGAATTTTTAAATTACTGATTTGATTCAGTACTGGTCATTGGTCTATTCATATTGCTATTTCTTTTTGGTTCAGTCTTGGCAAGTCATACCTTTCTAAGAAGTTGTCCATTTCTTCTAGGTTGTCCTTTTTATTGGCATGTAGTTGCTCACAGCAGCCTCTTATGATCCCTTGTATTTCTGTGGTGTTGGTTATAACTTCTCCTTTTTCATTTCTGATTCTTTTTTTTTTTCTTACGAGTCTGACTAAAGGTTTATCAATTTTATCTTTTCAAAGAACCATCTTTTAGTTTCTTTGATCTTTTCTATTTTTATTAAGTCTCTATTTCATTTATTTCTCCTCTAATCTTTATGATTTCTTTTTTTCTGCTAACTTTGGCTTTTGTTTGTTCTTTCTCTAGCTGCTTTAGGTGTAAGGTTAGGTTGTTTACTTGAGATTTTTCTTGTTTCCTGACATAGGCTTGTATCACTGTAAACTTGCCTCTGAGAACTGCTTTTGCTGTGTCCCAGTGGTTTTGGATTGTTGTGTCTTTGTTTTCATTTGTCTCACAGTGTTTTTTTTATTTCCTCCTTGGTTTTTTCAGTGATCCATTGGTTGTTCAGTAGCATATTGTTTCGCCTCCACGTGTTTGCAGTTTTTGCGGCTTTTTCCTCATAGTTGATTTCTAACCCTATAGCGTGGTCAGAAGAGATGCTTGGTATTATTTCAGTTTTCTTAAACTTACCGAGGCTAGCTTTGTGGGCCAGCATGTGGTCAATTCTGGAGAATGTTCCATGTGCGCTTAAGAATGGTGTTCTGTTGCTTTCGGATGGAATCCTCTATAGATATCAATTAAGTCCATAAGGTCTAATGTGTCATTCAGGGCCTGTATTTCCTTATTGATTTTCTGCCTGGATGATCTGTCCATTGGTGCAAGTGGGTTGTTAAGGCCCCTCACTATTACTCTATTATTGTCATTTTCTCCTTTTATGTCTTAACAATTGCCTTATGCATTGAGGTGCTCCTATGTGGGGTGTATGTATATTTACAGTTGTTATATCCTCTTCTTGGATTGATCCCTTGAGCATTATGTAGTGTCCTTCTTTGTCTCTTGTAACTGTCTTTATTTTAAAATCTATTTTGTGTGATGTAAGTATTGCTACTCCAGCTTTCTTTTGGTTTCTGTTTGCATGGGTTATCTTTTTCCATCCCCTTACTTTCAGCCTGCTTGTGTCTCTAGCTCTGAAGTGGGTCTCTTGTAGACAGCATACATATGGATCTCATTTCTGTATTTATTCCAGTCTGTCTTTTGATTGGAGCATTTAATCCATTGACATTTAAGATAATTATTGACACGTATGTTCTTATTGCCATTTTGTTCATTGTTTTGGGTTTGTTTTTGTAGGCCTTTTTTTTCTTCTTTTTGTTCTCTTTGCTTGTGGTTTGATGACTAGAGACATTCCTTTAACATTTGTTGTAAAGCTGGTTTGGTGGTTACTGAATTGTTTTAGCTTTTGTTTACCTGTGAAGCTTTTGATTTCCCCTCAAATCTGAACAAGAGCCTTGCCGGATAGAGTATTCTTGGTTGTAAAATTTTTCCTTTCACCACTTTAAGGATATTGTGCCACTCCACTTCTGGACTGTAGAGTTTCTGCTGAAAAATCAGCTGATAACGATATGGGAGTTCCCTTGTATGTTATTTGTTGCTTTTCTCTTGCTGATTTTAGTATTTTCTCCTTATCCTTAATTGTTGTCAATTTGATTACTATGTACCTTGGCGTGTTCCTCTTTGGGTTGATCCTGTGTGGAGCTCTCTGTGCTTCCTGGATTTGGGTGACTGTTTCCTTTCTCAAGTTAGGGAAATTTTCAGTTATTATTTCTTCAAAAAATTTCTCAGGTCCTTTCTCTCTTCCCTTTCTGGGACCCCTATAATGCGAATATTAGTGCCCTTCATATTGTCCCCGAGTTCTCTTAAACTGTCCTCTTTTCTTTTCATTCTTTTCTTTTGTTCTGAAGTAGTGATTTCTACTAATCTGCATTCTAGGTCACTGATCCATTCTTCTGCCTCATTTAGTCTATTCTTGGTTCCTTCTAGTCTGTTATTCATTTCAGTAATTTTATTCTTCAACTGTGGGTGTTCTTTATATTTTCCAACTCTTTGCTAAAAACTTCACTCTGTGCATCTATACCTCCTCTCGAGTTCTCTGAATATATGCCACCATTATTCTAAATGCCTTCTCAGATAAATTATCTATGTCCTTATCACTTATTTCTTCTGGGATTTTATCTTGTGCCTTGGCCTGGGAGATGTGCCTCTGCCACCTCATACTGTCGACCTTTCTATTTGTATTTTTCGGTAAGTTAGTTACATTTCTCGATCTTGGAGAAGTTGCCCTCTGAGGAAGACATCCTGTGCTTCCCAGCAGTACCTTCCTCTTTTGTCACCTAAGGACCAGGGTCCAGCCAGTCCCAGTGTAGAGTCTTGCCTGTGTTTGTGGGTTCCTTCCACAGACTTTGGGATTGTTGTTTTCTTATTTCTGGTATCTGCCTCCTGGTGGATTAGGCTGGGCTAGAGGCTTATGCAGGTTTCCTGGCAGGAGGAGCTAGGTGCCTGCCCACTGCTGGGTGAAACTTGGTCCTGGCCCTCTGGTGGGTGGGGCCGTGTCTAGAGGCTCAGGAAGTCTGCTGATGGGTGGGGCTGAGTTCCCACTCAGTATGTTGTTTGGCCTGAGGCTTCCCAGCACTTAAGCCTACAGGCTGCTGGGTGGGGCTAGGTCTTGGTGCTAATGACCCAGTCAAGATGTCAGCCTGCAGTAAAGCTTGTGTAGACGAACACTCCTGGAATGCCCGCCACCAGCTTCTATGTCCCCTGGGTGAGCTGCAGTCGTCCCCTACCTCCCCAGGAGACTTTCCAAACCAGCAGGCACATCTGGCCCAGCTTCCTATGAAATCACTGCCTCTGCCCTTTGATGTGGCGCATGTGAGATTCTGTGTACACTTCCCAAGAGAATGAAGCCTCTGTTTCCCCCAGTCTCATGGGGCTCCTGGAGTTAAGCCTCACTGGCCTTCAAAACCAGATGTCCTGGGGTCTTCTCCCAGTGCCAGAATCTGGGCTGGGGAGCCTGACATGGGGCTCAGAACTCACTCCTGTGGGAGGGCCTCTGTAACTTAATTATTCTTCAGCTTGTGGGTCACCCACCCAGGGGGTATGGGGCCCAATTATATTGTGAGCATGACCTTCCTACTGTCCCACTGTGATTCCCTCTTTATGTTTCCAGTTGAAGATTTTTTGCTAGGTTCCAGTCTTTTTTTTTTATTGTTGTTTTAGCAGTCAGTTGTGATTTTGTTGTAGTTGAGAGGCTAGCTCATGGTCCTGTTACTCTGCCATCTTGACTGGACTCCTAAATGATAATTTTTCCTATTTTGAAAATCCTTCTTTGATTTACTTGAACCTATTCATAACTTAAATCCCTTAGATTTGTTGACTTGTCTGATTTTCCAAGCAAAGTTTTTCCTTGAAGAAAATAATAAAATGATCACCACAATGTCTAGTTAACATCTGATACCACATCTAGTTAGCAATTTTTTTCTTGTAATGAGAACTTTTAAGATCTACTCTCTTAGCAACTTTCAAATATAGAGTAGTATTATTAACTGTAGTCATCATGCTGTATATTACATCCCCTTGACTTACAACCAGAATTGTACCTTTTGACCCCATTCATCCATTTCATTCACCCCTCACCCACCTACCTTTGGCAGCCACCAATCCTTTGTATCTATGAATTTGTTTGTTTGTTTTTTTTTAAATTTGTTTAGATTCTTCACCTACATGAAGTCATACAGTGTTTGTCTTTCTCTGATATATTTCACTTATCCTAATTCCCTCAAGGTCTATCCATGTTGATACAAATGGCAAGATTTTCTTTTTTGTTTGCATAATACTCCATTATATGTACATTTATATTTATCACATTTCCTTTATTCATTCCATCCCATCAGTGGACACTTAGGTTGCTTCTATGTCTTGAGTATTGTAAATAATACTGCAATAAACATGGGGGTGCAAATATCTTTTTAGGTTAGTGTTTTTATCTTCAGGTAAATATTCAGAAGTGGAATTGCTAGCTCATATAGTAGAATGATTTTTAACTATTTGAGGAACCTGCGTCTATACTGTTTTCGTGGCTACACTAATTTACATTTCCAACAACAGTGTGTGAAGGTTTCCTTTTCTTGATATTGCTCCAGTACTTGTTACTGTCTTTTTCATAAAAGCCACTCTACAGGTATGAGGTAATTTTGCAGTTTTGATTTGCAGTTCCATGATGATTAGTGATATTGAGCACCTTTTTATGTACCTCCCTTGGAAATCTTCCTTGCAAAGAAGTCTATTCAGATTCTCTGCCCATTTTTTTTTTAACTGGATTTTTTTTTTTTTTTTTTTTTTTTTTTGCTGTTGAGTTGTATGAATTCTTTATATATTTTGGATGTTAACCTCTTACCAGATATGACATTCGCAAATATTTTCTCCCATTTCTCCCAGTCTGCCTTTTCATTTTGTTCATAGTTTCCTTTGCTGTGCAGAAGCTTTTTCATTTGATGTAGTCCCACGTATTTACTTCTGCATTTGTTACCTTTGCTTTTGGTATCAAATCCAAAAAAATCCTTACCAAGGAGATTACTACCTATGTTTTCTTCTAGGAGTTTGATGGTTTCAGGTCTTATGTTCAAGACTTTCATCCATTTTGAGTTAAGTTTTGTGTGTGATGCCAGATAGTGATCCAGTTTCATTCTTGTGCATGTGGCTATCTAGTTTTCCCAACACCGTTTGTTGAAGTGGCTGTCCTTTCCCATTGTATATTCTTGGCTTTTTTGTCATAAATTAATTGACCATATGTGTATGGGTTTACTTCTGGGCTCTCTACACTGTTTTATTGATCTGTGTGTTTGTTTTAATGCCAATACTATCCTGTTCTGATTACTATAGTTTTGAAATACAGTTTGAAGTCACAAAGCATGAGGCCTTTAGCTTTGTTCTTCTTTTTCAAGATAGCTTTGACTATTTGGGTCTTCAGTGATTTCATATGAATTTTAGGATTGTCTGCTCTATTTCTGTGAAAAATGCCCTTGGAATTTTGATTGGGATTGCACTGAATCTGTATTTTGCTTTGAGTAGTATGGACATTTTAACAATACTCTTCCAATCCATGAACATGGAATATGTTTCCACATATTTGTGCCTTCTTCAGTTTCTTTCATCAGTCTTACAGTTTTCAGTCTACAGTTTTTTTTTTTTTTATCTCATTCATTACATTTATTCCTAGGCCTCTTATTCTTTTTGATGTGCCTTCAAATGGGATTGTTTTCTTAATTTCTCTAATAGTTTTGTTGTTACTGAATAGAAACACAGTATATTTTTTGTGTATTGTTTTGATGTCCTGCAAGTTTACTGAATTTGTGCTTAGTTCTGACAGTTGTTTTGTGGAGTCTTCAGGGTTTTCTATATGTCATCTGCAAATAGTAGCAGCTTTTACTTCTTTCTTTCTGATTTAGATGCTTTTTATTTCTTTTTCTTGCCTAAATGCTCCAGCTATGCCCTCCAGTATTGTGTTGAATAAAAGTGGTGAGAGTGGGCATCCTTGTCTTCTTCCTGATCTTTGAGGAAAAGCTTTCAGGTTTTCACTGTTGAGTATGATGTGAGCTGTGGGCTTGTCATATATGGCCTTTATTATGTTGAGATTTGTTCCATCATTTCGTTGTGTTTTTTTTTTAATCATAAATGGGAGTTGAATTTTGTCAAATGCTTTTTCTGTATTGAGATGAGCATAGGGTTTTATTCTTCACTTTGTAATGTAGTGTATTAGATTGATTTGTGGATGGTTGAGTCCTTGCACTCCTGGAATAAATCCCACTTAGTCAATCATGGAGTATGATTTTTTTTAAAGCATTATTAAATTAGGCTTGTTACTATTTTGTTGAGGATTTCACATCTGTGTACATCAGTAATATCTGCTTGTAATTATTTTTCTGTATCGTCCTTGTCTGATTTTGGTACCAGAGTAATGTTAGCTTTGTAAAATGAATTTGGAAGTTTCTTCCCTTTTTGTATGTTTTGGAAGAGTTTGAGAAGGATTGATGAGTATTCTCTAAATGTTTGGTAGAATTCACCAGTGAAGCCATCTGTTCTGGCACTTTTCTTGGAGGCTTTTGGTTACTAATTCAGTATCCTTAACTAGTAGCATTTGGTCTGTTCAGATTCTCTATTTCTTCATGATTCAGTCTTGATAGGTTGTATGTTTCTAGGAGTTTATCCTTTTCTGTAGGTTGTCTAATTTATTGGCATGTAATTATTTATAGCTGTCGCTTATGATCCTTTGTATTTCTGTGATATCAGTTGTAACATCTCCTCTTTTATTTCTTTTAATTTTTTTTCCTTCCAGTTTTATTGAGATACAGTTGACATACAGCACTATATAATTTTGTGTGTGGTGGGGGAGGTAAACTAGATTTTATTTCTTTATTTATATGGAGGTGCTGGGGGTTGAACCCAGGACCTTGTACATGCTAGGCACGCACTCTACCACTAAGCTATACCCTCCCCTCTCCTCTTTTATTTCTGATTTTATTAATTTGAGTCCTTTTTTTTTTCTTGGTGAGTCTAGATACAGGTTTGTCAATTTTTTTTTATCTTTTCAAAGAGCCAGCTCTTAGTTTCATGTTTTCTATTTTTTAAGCGTGTATTTATTTCTGCTCTGATACTGTGATTTCCTTTCTTCTACTAATTTTGGGCTTTTTGGTTTTTTTTTCTAGTTCCTTGAGGTGTAAAGTTAGGTTGTGATTTTTCTTGTTTCTTACTGTAGGCATTTATCACTATAGAAGTCCCTTTTAGAATGGCTTTTTTAAAATTGAGGTATAGTCGCTTTACAATGTTGTGTCCATTTCTGGTGTACAGCACAATTTTTCAGTCATACATGATTATACATATATTCATTTTCATATTCTTTTTCACCATGAGCTACTACAAGATCTTGAATATATTTCCCTATGCTATACAGTATAATCTTGTTTATCTAGTTTATGTATGCCAATCAGTATCTACAAATCTCTAACTCCCAGTCTATCCCTTCCCTCCCCTCTACCCTCTGGCAACCACAGTTTGTATTCTATGTGAATCTGTTTCTATTTCATATTTAAGTTCATTTGTCTTCTTTTTTTTTTTAATTCCACATATGAATGATATCATATGGTATTTTTCTTTCTCTTTCTGGCTTACTTCACTTAGAATGACATTCTCCAGGAGCATCTATGTTGCTGCAGATGGCAGTATGTTGTCATTTTTATGGCTGAGTAGTATTCCATTGTATAAATATACCACTTCTTCTTTATCCAGTCATCTGTTGATGGACATTTAGGTTGTTACCATGTCTTGGCCATTGTAAATAGTGCTGCTATGAACATTGGGATGCAAGTGTCTTTTTGAATTAGGATTCCTTCTGGATATATGCCCAGGAGTGGGATTGCTGGATCATATGGTAAGTCTTATTTTTAGTCTTTTGAGGAATCTCCATACTGTTTTCCACAATGGCTGCACCAAACTGCATTCCCACCACCAGTGTAGGTGGGTTCCCTTTTCTCCACACCCTCTCTAGCATTTATCACTTATGGACTTTTAAATGATGGCAATTCTGACTGGTGTGAGGTGATACCTCATTGTAGTTTTGATTTGCATTTCTCTGATAATTAGTGATATTGAGCATTTTTTCATATGCCTATTGTTCATTTGTATGTCTGCATTAGCAAATTGCTTGTTTAGGTCTTCTGCCCATTTTTGGATTGAGGTGTTTGTTTTTTTCTTAAGTTGTATGAGCTGTTTAAAATTCTGGAGATCAAGCCCTTGTCAGTTTCATCTTTTGCAAGTATTTTCTCCCATAGAATGGCTTTTGATGTATCCCATAAGTTTTGCTATGTTATCTTTCCATTTTTATTTGTCTCAAGGTATTTTTAAAATTTCTTCTGAGTTATTCTTTGACCCATTTGTTGTTCAGTAGTATGTTGTTTAATCTCCATATATTTGTGAATTTTCCAGTTTTCTTGTAATTGGTTTCTAGTTTCAAGCCAGTGGTTGGAAAAGATGCTTGATATGATCTCAGTATTGTATTTACTTAAGACTTATTTTATGGCCTAAAATATAATCTCTCATGGAGAATTTTGCATGTGCACTTGAGAAAAATGTGTATTTTGTCTTTGGATGGCATGCTCTGTTAAACAGTTGACCCTTAAACAACATGGGGTTTGAGCTGCATAGGGCCACTTACACATTTTTTTCAATGAATATACAAAAATATATGTGTAGAATACATATCACGTGCAAGACTTGTATTGAAGTGGATAGCCTATCCTGACATAGACATAAGGTGACTGATATTTAATATAAAACTGATTTTTTTTTACTGTTTTATAACTTTGCTTTCGAAGAATTACATTGCCATAAATGGAGAAACTGCATATCAAACTATCATCACAGTTAACTGTTTTTTTTAAGTAATAATATTACCAATACTATATTATGAATATGACTATAATCCTGTATGCCATTAAAATGTTTATAATGAGTCAGTCAATAGTGTATAGGTTAGGCTACTGTGAAGCATTCCTAGAGATTTCATGAAACTACCATAAAGCAGTCATATTACTGCTTCTTTGTTACCAGTGCATGAATTGTTACACTTGTAAATAAATGAATGTATTTTTCACATCATTTGTCACTTTTGTGAATGCCTAGTAATAATACTATAACATCTACGGTGTTTTGTTTAAGACAATATTGATGTAGGTACTGACAGATGATTCGTCTTGTAAACAATGTGAACTTACATTTAGAGTACTAATTTATTGATACTGTATCTTTTTTTCTTATCCTTTTTTTCTTATTTTCTTTCCTCTTGCTTACTGTATTGTAGGAATGCAGTATATAATCCATATAAAATGTATTAGTTGATTGTTTACGTTATCCTAAGGCTCTGGTCAACAGTTGGATATTAGTAGTTTTGGGCGAGTCAGGGTATATGTGTCATGGGAGATCGCCACCCAAAACCCTGTGTTGTCCAAGGATCAACTATTTGCTAACTATTTGTTAAGTCCACCTAGACAAATGTGTCCTTTAAGGCTGGTGTTCCCTTATTTTCTGTCTGATTTATCTGATGAAAGTGGGTATTAAAGTCCCCTGCTGTACTGTGTTACTGTTTCTCCCTTTAGGCCTGTTACTATTTGCTTTATGTATTTAGGCACTTCTATGTTGGGTGTATAAATACTTACAAATATTGTCTACTCTTGTATTGACCCCTTCGTCATTTTGTAATGCCTTTGTCTCTTATTACAGTCTGTCTTACAGTTTCTTTTGTCTGACACAAGTCTAGCTTCCATTTGCATGAGTATCTGTTTGCATCCTTTCACTTTCAGGCTGTGTGTCCCTACACGTGAAGTCTCTTGTAAGTGGCACATGGATGGATCTTACCTTTTTACCTGTCAGTCACTCTGTATCTTTTGATTGGAGAATCAAGTCCACTTTTAAAGTAATTATTGATAGGTATGTACTTATTGCCATTTTGTTTTCTTGCTGCTGCATTGGTCCTATGTTCCTTTCTTCTTGCTCGCGTCCTTTGTGAACTTTCTGTAGTACACTTAGATTCCTTCAGCTTTTTCTTTTTTCATTTTTTATTGATTTATAATCATTTTATTTTATCTATAATGAAGTCATTTCATGACTTTATTTTATTTTATTTAAACATTTTTTATTGATTTGTAATCATTTTACGTTGTGTCAAATTCCAGTGTAGAGCACAGTTTTTCAGTTATACTGTGAACATATATATATTCATTGTCACATTTTTTTCTCTGTGAGCCACCATAAGATCTTGTATATATTTCCCTGTGCTATACAGTATAATCTTGTTTATCTATTCTACAATTTTGAAATCCCAGTCTATCCCTTCCCGCCCTCCGCCCCCTTGGCAACCACAAGTTTGTATTCTATGTCTATGAGTCTATTTCTGTTTTGTATTTATGCTTTGTTTGTGTGGTTTTTTTTTTTTTTTTTTTAGATTCCACATATGAGCGATCTCATATGATATTTTTCTTTCTGTTTCTGGCTTACTTCACTTAGAATGACATTCTCCAGGAGCATCCATGTTGCTGCCAATGGCATTATGTTGTCAGTTTTTATGGCTGAGTAGTATTCCATTGTATAAATATACCACTTCTTTATCCAGTCATCTGTTGATGGACATTTAGGCTGTTTCCATGTCTTGGCCATTGTGAATAGTGCTATAAACATTGGGGTGCAGGTGTCATTTTGAAGTAGGGTTCCTTCTGGAGCGGGATTCCTGGGTCATATGATAAGTCTTATTTTTAGTCTTTTGAGGAATCTCCATACTGTTTTCCACAGTGGCTGCACCAAACTGCATTCCCACCAGCAGTGAAGGAGGGTTCCCTTTTCTCCACAGCAAAACAAGCTTTTGGATTGATTGATTTTTTTCTATGTTTTTTTAAATCTCTATTTTATTTATTTCCTCCCTGATCTTTATAATTTCCTTCCTTCTGCTGCCTTTTGGGGTTTTTTGTTCTTCTTTTTCTAGTTCTTTCAGTTGGTGGGTTAAATTGTTTGAGATTGTTCTTCTTTTTTGAGGAAGGCCTGTATCGCTATAAACTTCCCTCTTAGCACTGCCTTTGCTGTGTCCCATAAGTTTTGTGTGGTTGTGCTTTCATTTTCATTTGTCTCAAGGTATTTTTTAATTTCAGCTTTGAGTTCCTCATTGACCCATTGGTTTTTTAAGAGCATATTGTTTAATCTCCATGCTTTCCTTTTTTTTCTCCTTTGTTTCTCTGTTGATTTCTAGTTTCATGGCATTGTGGTCAGTAAAGATGCTTGAGATAATTTCTCTTAAAATTATTCTTCTTAAAATTGTTGAGGTTTCTTTTGTGCCCAAGTACATGATCAATCCTAGGAAATGTTCCATGTGCACTTGAAAAGAATGTATATCCTATTTTGGGGGGGGGTGTGTAATGCTCTGAAAATACCCACCAAATTAATTTTTCTATTGTATTATTTAATTTCTCTGTTGCCTTATTTATTTTCTGTCTGGAAGATCTGTCTAGTGATGTTAATGCGGTGTTAAAATCTCCAACTATGATTGTATTCCCATCAATATCCTTTACCTCTGTTAGTAATTGTTTTATGTATTTAGGTTCTCCTATATTGGGTGCATATATATTAACGAGTGTAATATCCTCATCTTGTATTACTCCTTTAATCGTTATAAAATGTCCTTCTTTACTTAGATTCCTTCATCTTTTGTGTATCTACTGTAGGTTTTTGTTTTGTGGTTACCATTAAGCAAGCTCAAATTCTTGTAAAGCTTTTTACTAATAACTGTACGTATATATTCTGTATCTCTGGGAAGGAGGCTCACAGGAATGAAATTCTAAAATATCCCTACTGATGTTTAAATTGTCAAAAAGAAACATTTTTTTACATCAGTCCAGCGACCACCATGGATGTTATTTAATCATGTGGCTTGAACATAAACAATCTTGGGATTCCAAATAGCATTTCTGAAGTAGGGGGAAAAAAGTGCTCTGGACGGAGACCAATTAGGTCTCCAAGCCACGATAGTCATGTGCCTTGGATGTGCAAGTCACTGGATGTACAAACTCCCAGAATAGCTGCATGTACTATTATATGAGTAAAAATCATTTACAGAGCCTGTCTTGTCATTGATGATAGGCAGGGCTCATACTAAGCAGTTATGCCCAGATAAGTGAGTTAAAATACAGAAACATCTCCACACTGATTGACAAATGGCTGCTGCTTGGAGTCTTCTGAGCTCCTCACCCCAGTGGCTCTGACCCCTTCCTCAGGGACTCCACAATGACTCAGTGACAAGGGCCTCTTGACCCTCTCTTCTGCACTATGGCCAGCATTTGTTCTGACTGGTCAGAGCCCGTATCAGCTGGACAAACTTCTGAACTCACTTCTAGTGCTAGGTGCCTGCAAGTCAGATGCTATTACAGATGTAGAAGGAAAGCCTAGAAAAGTTAGTGACTTCTCTAAGGTCATCAATTATTAAGTAACAAAGCTGGGATGCAAAGTCAGGTCAGACTTCAAAACCCATGCTTTTCCCACTTTTTACGGTTTTGAATACCTCCTTAGAAGGAAGTTACTTCAGAGTCATTCTTTGGATCTGGTAATTTTAGTATCTGAGTTTGATATCTGTCACATTCTAGAAATAAATCCTCAGTATCTCTCTGATCATATCAAAAGTATTTAAACCAGACATACCATATACTCCACTAAGAACAGTGGGATGTTGGCCACACACATCTACTGTCTAGCTTAGGTATTTGGTGATGGGAACAGCCTAAGTTCCTTCAGGTAAAAATGGATCACATATTTAAAGAAAATTTTAATTACAGTTTTTTAAAAATTAAAGTTAAGAGTCATTTGAAGTCAGGACTACTCATTTGTGATTTTGGCACTGGAGCAACATACATGGGTAATTCCATTAGACTTAAAGACTTTTGAGAGTTTTTGACTTAATAAACTTTACAGATTTCTTCTTGGAGACCAACTGGTACCACTGCAGGGAGAGGAGACAGAAAGTGGGCTGAGGATGAGAAAGGTGAACCCCTCAATCCCTGTAAGTTAAGCAGAACCTGATCTGATCTGTGACTTAAAAATGCAACAAAAAACAAATGTGGGAACAGGAAAAGGTTTGTGACCCATACTCAGCCTTGCCTAGAATGAGTCTGGGACAGAAGCCCCTCTCAAATGACTCACAGCCATCAAGGCACAGCTCAGATGGCATTCTGATCTAACAGTTGAATTCTTTAGATTTCCTCTTTTATGGTGACAGGTAGGTTTGTATCTATTCATTTTTGTGTCACTTTGAAGAATCATGATGACTTAATACATTAAACAAATTTCATAATAAAGAGGCAAGATGTCAGCACAGTATGAAACTTACTCTAGGGTTCAGTTGTGATGTCATTTACTAGTTACATGGCCTTACCAAGTTATTTTTCTCCAAATTTGTTTCCCCTGCTGTAAAATGGGGATAATACTGCCTATTCTACCTCAAATCGTTGTTACTATCAAGGAAAACTCTCAGGGAAGTATGAAAGAATTTCCTCTGATGAACTAGCATAAATGGTTCGGGTGTGGTCCTTCTGGTGACTATAGTTTAGACAATTACTTTTGTCACTACATTGCACTCTTTTATTTTCAAGTAATCTTATCATTGTTTGAAACTTGAGTCAAGTGTTGTAAAACTATTTCTTAACAGAAAAGAATTTATCACAGAAAGCAAAAACATACTGCATCTTATATATAGGCTTATATATAGGCTAAACACAACAGAATAATTATTGAGTTTAAAATAGAATGACGGTAATAAGACGTACTACAATGTGCCGGGCATGGTTCTAAGTGCCTTATATATGTGAGCTCATTTATTCCTTGCAGCCAGTCTGTATGATAGGTACTATTACCTTCATTTGCAGACGAGGGACCTGAAACACAGGTAGTAGATGGCAGTCAACATTTGAACCCAAAGAATCTGGTTCTAAAGTATGAGCTCTTAACCAGTATTACTGATATTGCCTCCCTTAAAACTAGTATGTACGTAGGCAGTGTTGTACATCCCTAGTGTTTTAAATGAGTGAGAATTTCTAGGTGAAAACCATGCATTTTGATCCTACTTTAAAACTAACTCTTCTAAGTTCTGTGGTTCTATGCAACCTTTCTGAAGTTGGTTTATACACATTTACTCAAATCTTTCCCATTCAGAAATTCAAGAATTCTCAGGGAAGAAAACCCTCAAAAAAAAAAAAAAAAAAGGGAAATGAAAGCAGGGGAAAGTAAATGGAGAGATGTGTGTGTTCTAATTCAAACTGACAGATGTTACATAAATTCTAAAACTGTTATAGAATTCCTGAGATCCAGGAACTGGAATTCTAATTTCACTTAAAAACTAGCTGCTAAAGCACTTTTAAAATTAGATTAAGCCACGAGAACACTAAAGTCTAGTATATTTGGAGGGAAATGATCAGATAACACATCTTAGAGTAAGATCTCACAATATGATTTTAAAGGTGTAAGAGTAGGGCTGTCTTTCACACACAAGTCAAACAGCAATGTAAATTCTAAGAGTAAACTAATAAAAGGACTGCAGAGTGCATTACCACTGCTGCAACATAGCTAATAACATCTGATGGTAATCAGCATCATTGCATTTAATAAGTCACAATGAACAGCAAAACACACAATATACCCTTTAAATTTGTTTCACTGAAACTCTACCATTTTGGTTTCATGTAATGAGGTATTTGTAGAAGTATTTGTTCACATTATATGTACCATTCAAATTGAACTTTTTTTTTTTTTTAAGGAGAAGGGGATGGTGGCCAGTAAGAAAAATAGACTTGAGACTTTATTTTTGAAAAACAACCAAATATCTACCCAACTCCAGACATATAAATTAGGGTGGTTTCTACACTTACTTCCTCTCATCATGCACACAGTAAAGCTAATTCATTTAAAGATTTTAAATTATATGCAAAAACTGTACATTTACCTTACATCAGTGCTTATTAAAGGGAAAAGACCTTGGCTACTATCTTACAGATATAAGAAATGCTGTAATTTTAAGGACAGAATTCAGGAGACGAAAAAAGTTTAAGCTTCAAAAGATATTACAGCCAAAGATTGCCAGAGTGACTGAAATAAATGTGATAAATGCCAGTTTCTCAGGTGAAGGTACAGTATTCATTTTTGCTCAGTCAACATGCTGGGCTATGAGCATACCACCTAAAACCTGTAGCGTTTGTTTGGACGAACTTTAGGAGGACTAGATGGTCTTGAAGTTTGATTTATTGCCTATACATCTTGGATTCTAAATAGATGATTACCTAAACCCAGGCCAGGGCAGCAGTTGCATTTTATGGCTTGTCTCCCTCCTTCTCTGCATTGACAGTAGCAGTCACATTCATTCGTTTGAAAATAACCTGGTCACCACCAGATCTAGGTCTGTACTTCTTCAATCTCATGTTAGATGTGCATGTCCACTTAAATACCTCACCAAATTTTAAAAACCTGGGTATTTTCTTTTAATTCAGGACTTCAAATAACAGTTGCTATACGAACGTAGGATTTTATGATTCAGAAAGTGAAAACTCAAAAAATTTGTGGGCAGCACCTAAAGCACTCAGTCGATGCAAACATTCCATTACCATGTCAATTAAAAAAAATAGGATTTCTGTCTTCATCTACAGAGGAACAGGTAGAGCCCTTAAACCACTCCTGATGGGGCTAAGTGTTACTTACCCAGGATTAGCACTGATAACGGTTATTAGGTATACTTTAACAGCTTGAAATACTTCATACTTATCTTGAAGTATACTTGAAGAATTTATTCAGCTGATTCTTAAGGAGCTAGTCAACGTCCTAAATCTTGAAAGCTCCCTTCAAATGTTAACTTCATAGTCTTTAAATTTTAACTGTCATTGTTTATTACTGTTTGGCTACATTCTCTACAATTTCAGCAGCATCTTAAAGAGACAGTGTGTCTATGTACAATGAAGAACAAAATGACTTGCAACATCAGAAATAAGAGCCACAGTTTAACTGTACAATATTAAGGAGAATCTGTGGTAAGTTTAGCCTCCTTTTTCGGCAACATGGACAACTTACATTAAATATCAGCCTTATGAATGTGATGATAAAGAAATATTTCTTAGGAGTGAAACACAGCATCCTGAAAAAGAATGGTTTCTACCATACAAGGCAATTAGAAAATGTTCACATTTTAACAAATCTGTACAAATCACAAGAAACTTGTTTGTGGGACCATCATCCCACCTTGCTAAGAACCTTCTAGAAATGTAGAATAACCATGAATAATTTTTAAATCTAATCTATATGTGCTCACAGCCCTAGGACCCAAGACACTGATTTAGAGAACTCTTTATGTCCAACAGGGATCATTTTTACATGCCTTGATTGTTAATGAATGCCTGCTTTTATCATTCTATGATGTACAGTCAACTTGCACCTTTAAGGAGGTCATTCAATTTTTTTTAGCAAAGAAGCAACATCATTTAGCAGCAATTAAAGCGCCTTCAAGAAGACTTAAAAAAAAATACAATATCCAATTAGAAAAGCCGTATTTTTAAACATTTGTACAAGAATAAGCTGCTGAAACTTGGTAATTGAAATACAACATCTGTACAACAATTTACAATAGAGCTAGAAGGGAATTTATCATTATCCTGCATAGAACTGGTCTGCATTTGGTTACATACTGTCACTTGTAACAAGGCCTGGTAACAAAAGAAAAAGATCTGTTAACAATTCTAACACGTTGAAAACACTGGAGATATTATGATTTAGTGAATTCAACTGATTTCAAAACAAGCAGCTCATTTTGTCAAAGGTGTAAAGTATCTAGGAATAATAACTCTTCCTTTAACATAACCAGTGAAAAAACAGACTTTTGATTTCGAGGTACAACTTAGTAAAAGCCAGAACAGGCAGATGACAAAGTCTAACTTTGTCCAAAGACTCTGACTCCCACATTCTGTTACTATAAACATGACTGTCACTGTCATTCAGTTCTTACTTTGGTTTCAGCAGGTAAACTGCTGAATGCTGAAGAATGTATCCAGGCACTATATAGCTCTTGTGTTAGAAATATGTCTCATTTTTTTCCATGTGTTTTTAAATAATGAAAAACTACCCTTCGTATTAGAACTCTCTAGTAACAACCAAATGTATTATAAACGTTATTTACAGTGTTCCCCCAAACAAACAAAAAACCATTTCTCTTCTATTTTAACATGGTATTCCTGTTTCTGTGCAACAGGCAGTCACCCTTTACTGCTCAAGGTTACAGTCAGAAGTGTAAATTTATTCACTGTCCATGATCCACTCTCATACAAATGACGCTAGGAAGAACTTCAGTTCACAAACAGTTCTCAACCAAATCCTGTGTAAAAAAGAAAACAAAAACACTCAAATGCTGTCAAACTCGTGTGCATCTGGAAGCGATTCAAAGATACCATGCCGATTTTGTAGCGAAGTCAGTAAGTCATTATGCTTGAAGAAGGGGGCGTAGGGGATGCTGTCAGCCCGGCCATGTGTAAGTTTCCTGAAGAATTTGATCTTCTCATGTGTGGGAGAAGGTAGGGGTCATTTGCCAGTTGGTGCACATCAAATCTGTCTTCTTTTCGATATGCCAAGCAGCGTCTTATAAAGGCCTTAAAAAAAAAAGAGCAATTAAAATGTTTCCCTTTTCCAAATATCAATCAACTGAATACTACAGATAATGGACACATTTAAGACAAACAGATTTCATTCCATTGGGTATTTAAATATTTTTAAAAATTTTTTTTGTAGCAATAAAATTATTACTTCAAATTCAACTCTCAACTCACAGCCCCTCATTTACAGTCCAAATATTACTGCTTCCATGTAAACTTACTACAGAAAGCTGCCTTTAAAAAAAAAAAATTTTTTGGTTGTGATTAAAATATACATAACATAAAAATGAGCAATTTTACCCTTCTGAATGTACTTAATGTCACTTAATTGTACATTCACACTGTTGTGCAACATCACCACTATCTTATCTCTAGGACTTTTTCCATCATCCCAAACGGTAATTCATTTTCCTCCTTCCCCCAGCCCTCAGTAACCACTTACATGATCTGGCTATTCTAGGTACCTTATATGAGTCGAATTATACAATATTTATTTGTCCTTTTGTGTCTTTCACTTAATGTAATGTTTAAGAGTCATCCACATTGTAGCATGTGTCAGAACTTCATTCCTTTTTAAGGCCGAGTAATATTCCACTGCAAGTGATACCACATTTTGTTTACCATTTACCTGTTGATTGACATTTTGGTTGTTTCTACCTTTCAGCTATTGTGAATACTGCTGCTATGAACACTGGTATCTAAATATCAGTTTGAGTCCTTCCACTTTTTCTTTTGGTATTGACCAAGAAGTGGAAATACTGGATCACATGGTAATTTCAAAAAAAACTGATGTATTATTGACACAGTATATTAGTTTCAAGTGTTCAACATAATGATTCCATATTTGTATTGTGACATGATCACCCCAATTGTCTAACATCTGTCACCATATGTAGTTACAAAATTTTTTTTCTTGTGATGGGAACTTTTCTCTTAGCAACTTTCAAATACGCAATATAGTATTATTAACTATACTTCCTATGCTGCAACATTGTATCCCCATGATTTATTTATAACTGGAATTTTGTACCTTTTGTCCCCCTTCACCCACCCCTCACCCACTCGCCTCTGGATATCACCAGCGTCTTCTCTGTATCCACGAGCTTCAGGTTTTTGTTGTTTTTTTAAGATTCTACATATAATGGAAAGATTTCTTTTTTTTTTAATGGTCGAACAGTATTCCATTTATATATACACACACACACACACACACATTTTCTTTATCCGTTCATCCATCGATAGACACTTAAGTTGCATCCATGTGTTGGGTATTGTAAATAATGCTGCAATGAGTATGGGGTGCAGATAGCTCTTTAAGATAGTGATTTCATTTCCTTTGGATATATACTCAAAACGTGAGTTGCTGGATCACAGGGTAGTTCTATTTTTAATTTTTTAAGGAACTTCCATACAGTTTTCCACAGCAGCTGCACCAGTTTACAATCCTAGCAGCAGTGCATGAGGGTTTCCTTTTCTCCACACCGTCATCAACACTATTTTCATCTTTTTGGTAACAGTCATTCTCAGAGGTGTCAGGTGATCTCTGTGGTTTGACCTGCATTTCCCTGATGATTAGTGGTTCTGAGTACCTTTTCATGCTACCTGTTGGCCACCTGTGTTACCTTCTTGAAAAACGTCTACTCAGATCCTCTGCCTGTTCTTAATCGGACTGTTTGATTTCTTTACATATTTTGGACATTAACCCCTTATCACATATGACATTTGCAAATATTCTATCCCATTTGGTAGGCTGCCCTTTCATTTTGTGCATGGTTTCCTTTGCTGTGCAGAAGCTGCTTCATTTGATATAGTCCCACTTGGTTTCACTAAGACTGATGTCAGGGAGCTTACTACTATGTTTTCTTCTAGGAGTTTTATGGTTTCAGGTCTTATGTTCAAGACTTTCATCCATTTTCCTTCTTGTGCATATGGCTAAGTTTTCCCAAAACCATTTGTTGACAAGACCGTCCTTTCGCATTGTATATTCTTGGCTTCTCTGCCATAAATTAATTGACCACGTGTGTATGGGCTTTTTCCTGGGCTATTCTGTTCCACTGACCTATGTGTTTGTTTTTCTGCCAATACCATATTGATTTGATTATATAGTTTTGAAATTACAGCATGAGTCCTTCAGCTTTGTTGTTCTTTCTTAAGATAGCTTTGACTATGTTTGGGTCTTGTGTGATTCTATACAAATTTTAGGATTGTCTCCTCTGTTTCTATGAAAAATGCCTTTAGAATTTTGATAGGAATTGTGCTGAATCTGTATATTATTGCTTTTAGTAGTATGAAAATTTTGACAATGTTAATTCTTCCAATCCATGAAAATAGAGAACTTTTCCACTTATTTGTGCCTTCTTCAGTTTCTTTCATCAGTCTTAGTTTTCAGTCTACAAATGTTTTTTATCTGCTTGGTTAAATTTATTCCTAAGGTCTTTTATTCTTTTTGATGCAACTGTAAATGGGATTATTTTCTTAATTTCTCTGATAACTTACTATTAGTGTACAGAAATACACAAATGTGTTGCACTGATTTTGTATCCTGCAACTTTACTGAATTTTATTTATTTATTTTTTTGGTAATGTCTTTGATAAAAGGCATCCAGATTAGAAAGGAAGAAGTAAAACTGTCACTATTTACAGTTAATATCATTTTATTTCTTTTTCTTGCCTAATGTTTTGGCTAGGACTTCCAATAGGCACTCTTCATTTCAGTGCACTTTGCTTTACTGTGCTTTGTGGATAAATCAGTTTTTGTTCTTGCTTTTTTACAAATTGAATGTTTGTGGCAACCCTGCATCAAGCAAGTTTATCAGCACCATTTTTCCAACAGCATTTGCTTTGTGTCTGTGTGTCACATTTTGGCAATTATCGAAATATCTCAAACTTTTCACTCTTACTATATTTGTTAAGATGATCAGTGATCTTTTAATATTGTAATTGTTTTGGGACATCACGAATTCTGCCCATATAAGACTGCAAACTTAACTGTTGAAATGACAACAAAGGATTTAGAATATTACATAAGCTTAGCTGCTAAAGCAGTGGCAAGGCAGGGTTTGAGATGACTCACTTCAAATTTTGAAAATTCTACTATGGGAAAAATGCTGTGAAATAGCGCTGTATGTAACAGAGAAACTGTTCATGAAAGGAAAAAGTCTACTGATGCAGCAAACTTCACTGTTGTCTTATTTTAAGAAATTGCCTCAGCAACCACCACATTGACCATTCAGCGGCCATCAACAGTAAGGCAAGACCTTTCACCAACAAAGATTACTACTGGCTGAAGGTTCAGATGATGGTTAGCAGTTTTTAGCGAAGAAAGTATTCTTTATTAAGGTATGTACGTTTTTAAAGACATAATGCTATTACACACTTAGTAGACTAACATTATAGTGTAAAAATAACTTTTAAACATGCCTAGAAACCAAAAATTCCATGTGACTTGCCTTCTGACAGTATTTTGCTTTACTGCGGTGGTCTGGAACTGAACCCACAACCTCTCTGAGGTGTGCCTATAACTGTTGAATGTACACTGCTGCATTTCTCCTTACAGTATTCTGGAGACTTCTCTTCCTGGAATTTTTCTTTTGTAAAACACTCCTCTCACCCTTACTCCACTTTACTGTCAGTGTGGTCAGAGAGTATGATGCCATTTTTGGCCATAATGTATTTTTCCTACTGAGCATAGAGCGTACAGGACAAAGTGAGTATTTAAGTAAGTGGCAACCAGATCAAGAACTTTATCAGAACCTCCTAAGGACTCTTCATGCCCCATTTTAGGCACTGGATCTGCTTCTAATCTGCTGGGGTAACCACTATCCTGACTCTGAACACCACAGTTGAGTTTTGCTTGTTTTGAGCTTTATGTAAACGTAATCATAGATTATGTTCTCCATTGCCTGGTTTGTTAAAAAAAAGAAACAGGGACCATACTTGGGTCCTTAAAAGATAAAACAGTCACAACCAAAGGCCTACGCAACTCTTCTCCAGAGTAATCACCAGCCCCCACAGGACAGATTTTCTTGTGGCTGCAATTCCTTTTACTTTACGTAAATTCTGTAAAATATATTTCATAAATTGTGTTTAAAACAGAGTAAGTACCTATTTACATAAATTTCATACCTTTGCTTCACTGCTTACAACTGGTTTTACAGGGAACTGGACTTCTGTGGCTTTTAATATTGTATTTTCTTGAAGAATGTCTTGTTGAGATTGATTGTGACCAAATGGCTTTAAAAAAAAAAATTTTCTCAATATTTTAATCTCACAAAATATTTAAACAAATATTATCAGTTAATCCCCAAGATATAAATGATCTGTGTTCTAAAGTATCTTTTCTTCAGTTATTTGGAAGTTGGGATGCATTCTCATAGACTTTCTTGGCCTGCTATCAGTTACAGCTGTATTTCTATGTAATCAATCCTCAACATAGCCAAAACACTGAATAAGCAATAGAAAGTAATACTATTGCAATTAAGTAAAAAAACAAAACAAAACAAAAAAAACTTACAAAAAGAAACTTAATTTTCAAACATTGAGAATAAAGTTTTAAGTTTGATCAGAGAAGAGAGGAAGCAGTAGTGGAAATGTCTATGAAAAGGCCAAAGAATAAAATACTCTGAGCATGACACACTAACTTACATGAAATAGCTCTGGCTTTGGTACTAACATGCAGTGACTTCCTAAACAAGTTCATTAAACCTCTCTACTCACACTGAGAAACGGATTGAATGGGATAAAGATTTGAGAATATCTACAGTCACTTGTAGTTCTGACTTCAACATAAACAGAGGTTTGGAAAAAACTGGGACTAAGTTTAAACAGAGGCTACTGAAGTGTTTGACTCCATTATCCCTAACAAACAGAATAAAAATGTTATTTAGCACCATTAACACATTAGATACTTCTATTCCTTAAATTAAAAAAAAAAAAAAAGGCAAAAATGAGGCCAGATAAGCTGTTGTGACATTAAAATAATTCTGATCCGTGCAAATTTTAGGAAGTGATGATATATGTAAGATCATTTGAAAAATCTAAATGGAGTAATTATGGTTTAGGCATCCAACATGGAGCTGGGAGGCCACTACAGAAGTGGCATCACAGAAAACCTGAACTTTCTAAACTGTATCAAAGTCAAGGACACATCTAGCTGTTTTCAAAACCGTATCTGCTAGCAGCTGCCAGCTGCAACCTTGCAGTTTCAGAGTTCCCCTGCTTTCCTGGATTTCTACTTCCCAGGCTGCTCCTGACTCCAAATAAATGTTTTGTTTGTTTTGGTTTTTCCCTCAACCAAGTCTCCATTCTTGGAATTCTTGGGTAACAGTAGATATAGAGAAGAGGACTGGCACTCCTTGGAAGGATCTAAATTGACTTCAAGTTAACGAAACTTTAATATGGGAAAATTCAACTGATCTCTATACAGGTGAATCTGGTATACTTTAACTTACCTTTCTACCATAAAGACACTGAAAAAAGATGACTCCGACTGACCAAACATCAACCTTGTTGGAAATCTTTGGTGGTTCCTTTCCAACTACAAAACACTCAGGAGGTAAATACCTAGGGTTTTGTTTTTTGTGTGTGGGGGGAGAGAGAAAAAAAGGAAAAGGTACTATTAACAATTTATAACTTAAAACCTTATAAATGCAAAATCTTAGAACACTCATTTTATCCATACAGAAACTATGAGTGATTTCACTGATGAAAGTCCTAACTTCTATTTATTTTTAAATTGTAATTGGCTGTATTTCAAGTGTCAATTTCTGGTGTATAGCACAATGTCCCAGTCATGCATATACATGCACATATTCATTTTCATTAAAGGTTATCATGAGATATTGAACATAGTTCCTTGTGCTATACAGAAGGAACTTTTAAAAAAAATTATTTTCATATATCGTAGCTAACATTTATAAATCTCAAACTCCCAAATTTATCCCTTCCCACCCTCTTTCCCTGGTAACCGTAAGATTGTTTATGAAGTCTGGGTGTCTGTTTCTGTTTTGTAGATGAGTTCATAGAGTGCCCCCCCCCCTTTTAAAGATCCCACATATGGGTGATATCATATGGTATTTTTCTTTCTCTTTCTGGCTTAGTTCACTTAGTATGATAATCTCCAGGTCCATCCATGTTGCTGCAAATGGCATTTTATTCTTTTTTATGGCTGAGCAGTATTCCATTGCATATATATACCACATCTTTATTCAGTCATCTGTCGATGGAAGCAAGTTAAATGTCCACATGTCTTGGCTATTGTAAATAGTGCTGCTATGAACACTGGGGTGCATGTATCTTTTCACATTAGAGTTCCTTCCGGATATACACCCAGAAGCGGGATTGCTGGGTCATATGGTAAGTCCATTTTTAGTCTTTTGAGGAATCTCCATACTGTTTTCCATAATGCTGCACTAAACTACATTCCCACCAGCAGTGTAGAAAGCTTTCCCCTTTCTCCACACCCTCTCCAGCATTTGTCACTCATGAAAGTCCTAACTTTTAAAGCATTTACACCCCTATATCATTTGACTCTAGAGCCAAAACATACAACTTTGTGATAAAGTATGTAATAATACAGTTGACCTTGGAACAATACGGGTTTGAACCTCATGGTTCCACTCACATGAGGATTTTTTTCAATAGCAAATACTATATAGCACTATACAATCCATGGTTGAACTGTGGATGCAGAGGAACCACATACAGGAAGAGCAACTCTAAGCTATACTCAGATTTTTGACTGTGCAGAGGGTTGGTGCCCCTAACCCCTGCATCATTCAAGGCTCAACTGTATATGGATTTATCTACAGGAATGAAAAACTGTCATTAGAAATGGCAATATTCTATTATTAACAGAAGTAATCTTTTCCTCTTCCCCTTCACCAATATTCAAACTGTAGGCAATTCTCTTGCTAAACATATAGAAAACAAGAATGGCTGTTAAACACTATGCTATACCATCTCTCAAGGTAGAAGGCTATCAGCAAGGAGAAGAGCGTAGGAATAGATACGAAAGCTATCCAGGAAAAATGACCAC
Source organism: Camelus ferus (assembly GCF_009834535.1). Classification (NCBI taxonomy): domain Eukaryota; kingdom Metazoa; phylum Chordata; class Mammalia; order Artiodactyla; family Camelidae; genus Camelus; species Camelus ferus. The sequence goes on from NC_045700.1 coordinate 44,959,278, forward strand.
CAGGATTTAGTGGATGACTACATTTGAGACCTGTCAGGGAGAGACAAAACTCACTGTCTTCTAAGTTATACTGAAAACAGTTTAAGCTTTTGGGGGGATGAAAGGCAATCTGTGAATTCTAAAAGTCTGTACAAGACATCCAGTTTACCAAATACATAGCTAAAAAACTATGACTAGAAAACTAACCATTACTTTTTAGAACACTGTTTCTATGAGAAGTATAATTCCAGGTTACTAGATGGAAATGCCATGACATATCTCCTTCCTGCACAGCATCCTAAACATAGTTTCCGTGTCTCATGCCCATCTGTCAGGAAAATTTCCTTGCCCTGCCCTATAGTAGGGCAGCCAGAGTGAGAAGGTACAGTGGGAGTCTCTGCAGAGGAAGGATGATCTATTACTTACAGCATGGTTTCCAAGCTGTTGTCCACAGAATACAGGTTTCTACCAAGAACTGTTTCTTTGTTTATTAGGATTCTAAGATTTTGTTTGTTGTGGAAAAAAGGAGACTTGTTGCTAAAAGAGGAAAGTCTAGAGGCTACTGATTGAGGATACTGACTAGCTACTAGTTAAAATTAATAATGAAAAAAATCCATGATGTAATTCATATTCCTAAAAAAATGCCACATGCAGAATTTGAAATACTAAAATGGCTTTAAAAGAATACATGGCCATGACTCATCCCTGTTTTGAAAAGTAAAGTCCATTCAGACCTGTGGCATTTTATGGAACTGGTTATTACTGGCCAGGCTAATAGTGAAGACTGTTACAGAAAACCTAATGTCACAATTATGTTTGTAGTCACCATCCTGCTCAATGAAGGTGATTACAGTTACCTTCCTTCCAATTAAGACTGCATTCCTTTTGCTAAACTAATTTATTCTGAAAACTAAATTTGTTTTGAAACTTTATCACCTATGTTCTCCACTTGGGCATATTTGGTTAAGTTTGAAAATTCTCACTGAAGTAATTTTTGTCAACACCTAGGTACCCTAAGGGCATGACATTCATTTAGACTTATAAATCTAGATAGAACCCTAGATTCACAGATATACTCTCAGAAGTCATTAATGAGTTCTGAGAGTATAAGTCCAAGGACCAAGATTATGCCATATTTCTTCCTCATCTATGATCAACAAAACAGCCATCTCCAACAAAAAACTGTAAATTAAAAACCTCTACAGAGAGGGACTTGATGATGTTGTATTATATTAAATATTTTTAATGATAAACATCACCGTAACATTATAGAAGAAGACTCATGAATTCTCCATGTTAGGAGTTTCTGGCTGGGAGGTAATGAAGTCATCTGCTAATGCCAAGATTTTCTTTCTCCAGGTTGCTCATATTTACAGTTAAGACCAGATGAGAAAGAGGACTGGATGACAGTAGTCTCCCTCTCAACTCAGAGATTTCACCTCAGTACCCTCACCACACCAATTGCAAAGGTACATGAAAATATAAACTCTTATAAAAAGATTGGGCACTTATCTAGATAATTTAGTGTTTTTCAAAATGCACTTACCAGTAAGTGCCTGCCCCCTGGGAAGTTAGATCCATTCCATCTACACCATAGCTATCGTCATCCATAATCTTGGACAGACCAAAATCAGTGATTTTGATTTCTCCACATGCTGTTCCATCTACCAGAAGAATGTTCCCTAAAAATAAAGTATAAAGTTCTTTTAATGATACATAGATGAAAGACTTATCTTTACTACTAAAGCTGATTTTGGGGAAATGATATGTTTAATAAAATACATATGTAAAAATTTTAATGTAATTAAAAAATATATTTAAGATATGATTTTTAAATGTAGTGATATAATAAAAATATTTTAAATTCTACTATTCCACTGACTTTTAAACACAGAACTCAAAAACTTAATGACTTTTAAAAACTACACTCTATAGCTTAAAATTAGATACATTTTATTACTTACCTGGCTTAAGATCATAATGTATAATAGGGGGTTTGATTTCATTGAGATATCTTAGTGCATTGACAATTTGCATTACAATAGACCTAGCTTCTTTCTCTGACATTAATTTATGTTGCTTCAGATAGAAATCCAAGTCATTGCCTTCACAGTATTCTAACACTGTACAAAACCTACAATGGAAAAGAAAAAAAATTAGACATAAAATATTATCCAATAATTCAGAATCACAATGGACAAATGAAGAGGTTATATTATCACTACAGAAAGGAGAAGCAAAAGCCAACATGTCTTTTCTTAAAAAGTAAATCCTTTAATATTTGCTTACGTATCTGTATCCAAGGAGAAATAATCATAGAGTTTAACTATTCTGGGGTGATCCAGTTCTTTGTGTATTCTATACTCTCTGCAGGCATGTCTAGGAGAAGAGAACGTGTATTAATTCTCCATGACCATTACATACACTTACAAAATTGATTTAAAAAAAAGTCATAAAGTGTTAATATTTACTTGTGGTAGTTTTCCTTCTTCTCATCCCTCCAGCTTTTATTGAGCTGATGGATCTTCACAGCAGCGTATCTTTGTTCATAAAGGTCAAAAGCCTAGGATTCAAGAACAGAAGAGTTTGGACCAAAGCTGAAGAGATTTTTTTTTTTTTTTGGTGCTAATCTTTGCTATATGAAATTAGAATATATATTACAGTTCTTGGTAGTCATCTCTGCTAAGACTATATAGTTCAGTGGCACATATAGTATCAGAAATAAGACAAATTACATGGTGCTAAATCAGAGAAAGCCTTAAAGTGAATGTTCATATTCAAGTTTCATAAATGTCAATATATTGAATCAAGATAAAACAATAAAGCTATCATTTGTTTTTAATATGGACCCGCTCCTCTGCACTGGCAGTAGCAGTAAGAGGCCAGGAAAACAGATGGCTGTAATGCTTTTTTTGGTGGGCTGAACAAAGCAAAGCCTCTTCTCTATCTTTACCTAGCAACTCCACTTTTTTCCCCCAATTTGTTTGAAAATTAAAAGTTCTTAACAATTTCCTAATTATTTTTAAAAGATTCTAAACTTTTATTATGAAACTGTTCAAACATAAACATAACCATATGTAATTATCACACCGAACTATTTTAGTAATAATTCCTTAAACTCTTCTCAAAAAACGTCTTATACTGTTTTATTCAAATTACCAGCCTATTTCTAAAATACAAGAACAGTATTCTTTTAAGACTTTAGGTGACTTATAAATGTTTTTAAAAAACAGTATCATTGAAGAAAGATTTAATAATTTAGGTTCCACTGTGACTTACACACAAAGGTACTCCTTTAACACTGAAAGCTTCTATATTTATTAGGAAGAAGGCCCGAGTCCCCCCTACCCCCATCAATTTAACCTTAAAATAGCAGTAGGGGTAAACTGCTTGTCACAAAATTATAAAAGCATGAAATCAAAAATAATATGGGATACAGTAATTAAGAATATTTACTTTGGAGCGGACCTTTTAGCTGCATGACTTTGTGCTAATACCCTCTTCTCCGCCTTGGTCTCATTTATAGTTTGGGTTGTTGAGAGAATTAAAGGGGGTAAAACATATCTGTGTATTTAAAGCAAGAAAGCATAAAGGATAAAATTCAAGGCACTCATAACAAAAGATAAGAGAAGAAAATAAAAGCCTAAGTATACTACAAATAAGGTTATCGTCAGTGTATATTGATTATAATAATACAATCATCTTTCTCCCAAGTTTAAGAGAGTATGGTACACCCTCCCATAAAGCTAACATGGTAATCACAGAGCAACTGATTCAATATTTCCTACTGTGGTATAGATAAAAGTCTGTTCTTTGACAACCTGCTGCTTTGTTTCCCAGTGGAACTGGCAACCATGAAAGGGCTTTGAAGAGATTGGACAGAGCTGTCATTAGTATTTAAGTTAGTACTGAAAGTTCAAATCATTAGGCTCCCCACAATCTGCATCTTCTAATTTCTATAAAAGTCTTCAAAAAGAAAAGCTCCTTTTAACCACTATCTGTGGGGCTAAACAACAGCTGAAATACTGTTGGGCAGCGGCAGAAGGCCGTTGTGAAAGCTAGCCATAGTCTCAGTAGCTATGCAACTTTCAGGCTGAGCCAGTGCTGGCCAACTGTACTTCTGGTGGTTCTTAGATCCACAGTGAGCTGTCAGGATATTCTCTACCTTACAGCCTGAGTAAGACTGCTCAACCATTAAATGCTTCAGGATGAACTATCTTTAGAGTCAGAGAAATAGGAATTGGAAGAGAGCTCAGAGATCAGTCTTGATGAATGAGGAAGATGAGGCCTATGACACTAAATACTTGTCTAAGTTAACAAAACAAAACCAAAAAATAGTTCAACTGTCAGATGATCAGAACTGAAGTTCCCTGAATCCAAATCCCATAATTTTCCCCAGAGTCAGAACTAGATAGATACACAGGTTGTTTTCTATAAACCAAAAAGACATAGTTCTTGTCCCACTGAACAGAGAAGACGTCTAATAGTAATCTGACGAGCTTACATTTACTCCACACCAATGTTTTATGTGATTTTACCTGTGATACTCATTTCATCACTGCAATGATCCTGTGATGTAGCTACTGTTATTGCAAGATGAAGACAGTGAGGTAGAGGATGGTAAGCAATAAGCCCAAATTTACAGTTAGTAAATAGTCAGAATCAGGATTCAAATCCAGTCTATCTGGCTTCAGAACCCAAGGTCTGAACCACTGACTATACTAAAACATAATGAAGCACAAAGTGTCACAAGGAGCCTATACAACGCAGACTCAAAGGGAAGCCTTCTACAGGAACTGAAGTTTAAGGTGAGAGTATGACCTTCAACATGACTGTATCCTAAGAGCAAATACGAAGCCACTGGGGCTTATAAACAAGGGAGTGAGATGATCAGACTGCATTTTATAAAAAGGTCACCCTAGGCTGCAGCAAACATAAATGAACTGGAGAAACCCAATGCCTAAAAAAGGTGATCAGGCAGTGCGATGCAAACAAGAGATGATGAGGCCTTGAGCTAAAAGAGATAGGAGAAGGGTCATTGCGGGACTTAGGAGAGCTTAATGACATTGATAACAGCAGGCACCAGGGACTGGTTTATGTGTTGGGGAAAGGGGTTAAGGGAAAGGTGGAGTGAAGGATGGCTTTTAAGTTTTTCACTGAAGGGAATGGAGAGATAAATGGCAGCGCTGTGTATTAAAGTAGGGAGTGGTGTCAGAATAAGGGGCTTTGGAGAAGAGGAAGATAATTTCTATTTCAGATGTGTTTATAGTACTCATGAAACATCCATGTGAGGCAAACAGACTCAGTCATGTAAACCAACAGGTATGAAGCTCAGAAGGGAAGTGTGGGGTAGATATCTAGGTACCTGTGTATCTCTATCTGGGAGTGAAATCAAACAGATGGTAACTCAGTGCATGGGGAGGGATATATTTGCAAAGGAGAATAAGAATGATGAGGAACTAAAATATTTAAAGGTTGGGCAGAAACTGAAAAAAAGGTATAAAGCATTAAACATGATGAGTAAAAATCTACATTTACTCATACATATTTGAGAAACACTGACCTTAAAATAGGTAGAAATTTGGGTAAACTCAGGACATGTGAGACTTGTGACACATGTTTAAATTAAGGGACACCACCTTTTCATAAATGTACCATTACTAAATGGCTACCTGCCTATCTTGATGCTAACAGCTGTTATTATTTGTATCGGACTCACTAGTGGTAAACAGGTACCAGATATCAAAGGGACTTCGAAGGCACAAAGATAGTTTTTAGACTCTTGAGATAAGACAACAACCTAAGCCACCACAGACCCTCTTTTTGTAAAGAGAGGCAGGACATAAAACCAGTCCAAAGAAAAAATCATAAAATCAATAAAAAGACAAGTACTTCTTAACCAAGTACTTCTCTACCTTTGCTGTATTAGTGTGAAGAACAGAAAAAAAAAGTACATTACCTTATATACTTCACTAAAGCCACCTCTACCAAGCAGATGAAGTAATAAATATCTCTCATTTAACGTCGGATGATCTTTGAACCTTAAGGATGAGGAAAAAAACACTCAGCACATGAAAACACACACTAAAAGCTTTCTTCCACAATAAAGTTCCACTGTCTTATTTTACTCCTAGCTATTTCTGTTTCAGCTAATTTTGAATTCCGTTCCATACTTCTTTTCTTTCTCTACCTGCATGACTGTCACCCATCTCAATGCTTTGGTGTTCACAAAGCTTAACATTTATAGCTAAATATTCAGGTTCAATGACCAATGATAGCACTGTGATAAAGAGCTATCAACTATTGTATCACCAACAGCTTTATGAAATCCTGTACTTAGTCACAGGAATTACTTCCCTTAGAAAAATATACTTTTATGTTGGGAGTCACAGTTAATGAAGTTTTACAGTACTGACATGATTAAAAATAATTATACTTATAAATTGGTTTTCATCCATGATTAAATTTTATGATCTCTGCCTTCTATAAATAAAATTTTAGTTCCCAATTTAAAAAGGAAAGGTTTAAAAAAAATTTAACCACAGACAATACTGCTATTACTAGTTATTTACTGCACCTGCTATACATTAAATAAGCACTCACATGTATTTCCTTTTAGTTCTTAACCAACCCTTTGAAGTAGGCCCTGCTACTATCTCTATTTTACACATGAGGTCACTACAGCACAGAAAGGTTAAGTAACTAGTCCAAGGTCAACAGCTAATATACAGCAGGGTTTAGCAGAAAAATGTGGTTCCAAAATGTGCACTCTTGAAATTGAAAAAAAAAAAAAAAAGTCAATGCAGCTCTATAATTCTTCATGCAAATACATTATATTCTATTCAAAATCATTGCAGCTTTGATAATTTAAGCTTTCCTTGAAAACTTGTACATAAAAGATTTCTGCTTAGTTTTAAAGCAAGTTATAAAACTGTAATAATTCATTTAATTTTCATCAAGTGGACCAAGTTATGTCCACAAACAAGTTTGGACTTAACTTTCAGAAAAGCCAATCATAAATTAGTTTTGTCTTACATGCTTTATTAGAGTTTTCATCTGGTACAATTAAGGATATTCCATAACTATATTATTTCGCTGACTTTATAAACTGGAATGAACTGTGTTCATACAGATGATTGTGAACAGGACTTCTTTTAGGCAAGATATTTATATTTCACAGCAGAAATAGGTCACTGCCAATTCTGATACTCATATTAGGTCATGAAGATTTAAACTATGTAAGTCTTAGAGGGAAAGTATAAAAAAGACATCCCTCCTCTCCTCTACTTTGCACTACTAAAGCCAAGTGGTGCCTTGCTTAATTTCCACTTTCTTCATAAAGCTCCCACCAGTCCAGATAATTTCTCTTCTTTGAATTCCTTCAGTATTTAATATCTATGGCTCTCATTTTGATAACTAGGGATTAAGTACAGAGACTATAACTTAAACGACTTTTCTATTTCTTCTCCAGTTTCTACATAAAGCTGGACACATGGCTTACTGAAATCTCTCTAGCTGAAATAATTTCTCCTTCAATACTATAATATTAACTTCGGTATTCAGTCACGTGCCAGGCACTGATCTAGGTTCTGGGGATAGAGCAAGAACAAAACTAAGTCCCTGCTCTCATGTAGCTTACATTCTAGTGGGAGGAAACCAATAAAATAAGTGAAAAAAAAAAAAAGAAATCTAATACCAGATAGTGATAAATGCTATGAAAAAATAAAGTAAGGTAAGGCTCCTGGGACAGGGAATGGAATGCAGCAAGGACTGCTATTTTTGACAGGGTGGCCTAGGGACAGCCTCTCTAATGACCACTTGGAGTAAAAATAAGAAATAAGCCACTCGGAATTTAGAGGAGGAACATTTCAGGCAGAGGAAATAGCAGGCACAAAAGACCTGAGGTGGTAAAGTGCTAGACAAGTTCAAAGGGGCCAGTATGTCTGTGACATGGAAGTGAGGGGAGGATGAGAGAGAGGGCGTTGTGAGGTGGCCAGAGACCAGATGAGACAAGGCCTTCTGAGCTGTGGACTTCCAGTCTATGATGAAAAGCACCCCCAACAAGGAAATACTGTGTTCATGCTCTCCAAGGGAAGAAAAAACTTTTACCATGTAAGACTGTGAAATACAAATAATGACTTACTGTGAATTATCTTCATTATTTATTCTTTTGAGCTCTCGAATGTGAAGATTCCTGACTCTTTCCAAACGTTCAAGTTCTGCCTGGATTTCTGCCTCTTCCTGAAAATGAAGAGAGGGGACTATAACAAGCTCACTTTATTTGCGATATAAAAAAGATATTTTTACCCATGCACCAATTTTTTACAGTGATAGGAAGAACAGTGTATTATAAAGTACCACTGAGTTGAAAGACCAAAGTGTTCTTTTCAATGCCTGAAAGATGGAAAAAGGTAAGGCAAAAAGCCTATTTCAAGAAACCATCCTCCACATGAAAATCTATACCTAATGAGATGCTGAGTTTTATGCTGTACTACAAGAAATCTATTTTTATGTCTAAACTGAAAATAACTGCAAGGTAGCCTGAAACTGACTTTAACACAAAAATTTTATTTCTGGTACGTCCAAATTTTAATTTAAGGGGAATAACTTACTAGTACAAAACAAATGAAATGAAGATATTTTACAACAGTTAAAAAAGGAAGAAAGAAAGAAGACAGAACCAATTATTCTGAGACCTTACAACATTTGGAATACACAAACACACACATATAATCTGACCTCGTTTTGGATAAGTCCCACTACAATCTTAAAGAGACTAACACAAAAATTTTATGGATAGCTATGGCAGATCCTTAGTTATCAGAGCAGATGCAGGAAAATCCTAAAGAAATTTTAACATTCCATTTAATCCAAAAATTTTGATGTTTTTCATGTCCAAAACATACAATTTTAGAAAATTAAACCAGACACCAAAACAATCACTCATCACACACACACACACCTTTGTCAATATAAATTTAAATAGTGCTTAAAACACAAGGATATACCAAATTTCAGTGGAAAGTTCTAGAAATGACCAATTTTATATTTTTGAATAAATGTGTTGAGTAAGTAAACACAGATTGCCTTGGCCCAGATGTGTACCACTACCATTATAAATCTTTACCACATGGAGTAAGAGGTATTTCAGAATACTGTACTTAAATATTTTTGGTTTTCATTAGCACCATCTCAGTGATTTATCTTCTGATATTATAAATCCTTTATCTCAAAAAGTTAATAATTCTGAAACTTACTTTGAAAATATAAATATTACTTCATTGTAAAGCAGATAGTAGTGATATAGTCTATAACATTTTCATCCAAGGCTTAAACTGAAAGGAATATTTTATGCATCATAAAGAAAAACAAATGTTTACAGATTAAAAAATATATTTCAGTATTTAAGTATGTTGTTTTGTATTCCACTTGACTTTTAAGGTTATTTCAATTATTTAATTCCTGCATAGATATCTGATGTAGATTAGGCATTAGACGATAAATAGAAACTTTCAAAATAAATTTAAGATAAACCTTTCTAAAATTTTGGGGAGTTTTCTAAAATAGGTACACTAAATTCTTCTAATTTAACTGATATTTCCTCACTTAAAGTAGCTTCAGTCTCAAATATTTCTAATTTTCATGAAAAGAGAAAAAAGATAAGGTAATATCTTAGGGGATTAAATAGTTGAAGATTCATTAAAAGGACAGGGAAATAGATTAAGAAGCTTTCGAACAATAAAGTCAAACCACAGTTTAGTTATATAAAGTAGAATATGAAACTGGCCATATAGGTGTACCCATGAGTATGAAAAAACTCAAATTCATTTACAACACAGAACACAGAAAACACAGAAAGTGGTAACTTACTTTCTTCAGATTACTAACGTTTGCTGCCTTAAAACTTCCTATTAATTTCTTACATGTGTAGGAAGCTACTAAACACTTAGGAAGCTGGTGGGAATTTAAATAATCTGATAAAACTGTAAAATGCCTATTAGAATACCAGCTGAAATACTTATTTCAACTTTCATTTGAAATTCTAGTATACTATTGCAAAAGTGAATTTACAGAACTTAAATTTTATTAAGTCATAAATATACAATTGTAAGACTCAACTAGATAGCTGATACATAATCACTTTTTTTTTGTAGTCTTCAGATGTTTATGCAATGGCAGTAATAAATACCACAAAATACTAAACCAAGAAAGATGTATGTCTGTGCCAGTTAAGCAAGCTTTTTATCCTCTATAAAATGTAACAAATGTGTCCCTAAGATCTTATACAAAAGCACAGGCAAGCTTCATTCAGTTTGAACTGTAAAGTTTACAGGAAAAAATGAAATGTCAGGAGCACTAGGGGGAAAAAAGCTGGATCCTAGGTATTTAAAAGGAAATGTCAAGAAAAGGAACTGTAACCAAGTCATACACAAATAGACATAAGTCCTCCATAGTCATCAATGAAATACATTTACATCTTCCATATTGTAACAATATTTATTCCACAACCTTGGACTTTAAAGTGACACACTCCTAGGGGAAAGACAGTTCAGCAACTCTAAGTAATTCTTCTCCAATCCCACTAAGAAAAAGTTTACATGCTTTTTATGCATTGAAGGTTTGTGTTCCTCCCAAATTTTGTATGTCTAAGCCCTAAAACTCAATGGGAGGGTATTTGGAGATGGGAACTTAAGTGAGGTAATTAAAGTTAGATGGGATCGGTGGCTCTATGAGGAGGAAGAGAGAGCTCCTTCCAACCCCTCCACCTCTTTGTGGGAGCACAGAGGGAAAAAAATCACGTGAGGACTTGAGAAGGCGGCCATCTGCAAACTAGGAAGGGAGCCTCACCAGAAACTCAACCCTGCCGAACCCTGATCTTGGGACTTCCAGCCTATATAATTGTGAGAAATAGATTTCTGTAGTTTAAGCCACCTACTTCCTCTGGTACTTTGGTATGGCAGCTTAAGCAGATTAATACACACACTTCTAGGCAAATGCTATGGCAATACTGCCTAGCATCCCCTCCTTAAAAGAATGGGGCAAGGCCCAGTTTAGGTCCGGCTCGGGTGCTGGGGTCTAGAACGCGGCAGTCTCAGCAACGGCCGCAGGTTCAGGGCAGGCCGCCCGCCCCTGCCCGAACCTGCCCTTATGCCCGGGCCTTCCTCGTCAGCGATCGTGCTTGGAGGGTTCAAGAGAAGCAAGGCTGACCTGGGCTCACAGCTGACCTGAATCATTACAGAATAGAATCCTCAAATAAATGGTAAAGGTAGGCCAAATTGCCAAAATAAAAGACAGGAAATACAACTAGCCAAATCATGCTTGGGTAAGAATACCAAGTCTTAATCCTCGAGTCACCCACAAGCTGAGCAATTAAAGGAGAGAAAGTCTAGAAGAAACAAACAGCATGTCTAGAAAGGAACTGATCTCTGTAGTCAGTTATGGTGTTGAAGGGACATGAGGAAGAAAAGACTGTACTAAAGAGAGGTAGGTTCGGTAATCACATACAATAAAAGGACATGGCTCTTTTCTGTTTAAACAAAAAGATACAGCAATGGAAAATTTAACAATACATACTACAACTATTTTAACAGTATTTTAAAATAAGCTCTAATATTCTGAATTACTTATATATATTAAAAAAAAAAAAACCCAGGTCACACAAATCAACAAGAGATCAATACTGTATCTTTTAAGTAACTTGAAAAAAACACCACCTTCCAAAACTTTTAACTAACTTTAAAAAATGTAAATGGATGGTAAAACTGGTCTGCCTCTCACCAGATATTCAGCATAGAAATGCTTTATATTTGTAATCAAAGTCCCTCTGGCAACTTAATATCCCCTTGGCTCAACATTCTAAGCCAAAAGTATCTTACAGCAATGTAGAAGCTCTGTAAAATGCCAGGTTAAAACTGCTAGGCAGGTTTGGGGTATTTCTGAGCAGATTCCTTAATGGCAGTTTTCAAACAGACAATTATTAAAAGAAAGGTGGGGTCTGTACACATTAAAGCTATAAAGCTTAAAGACTTAGAAAATGCTTTTTCACATGTAAAACTGATGCATTTCCTGAAAAAAAATTCAACATACTAGTTTAAACCTCTTTAATAAATCTTTCAGGTATGTTACATGCTAGCCCCACCTCAACCCCTCAGTGTTGAAGAGTTGCCTTTCTATAAAGCCAAGATAAGACAGAAAGTGTTTTCTGATGTATCATTCTCAGCTTGCCTATGATCCATGAGGGTTGGTAAAAGAAAAGAATTCTGTGTAGTATATTATGAAGATGGTGGAAGCAGAGAAAAAAGCATACCACTTCCAATGGTCTATTCAGTGGCACCATAACAACATTAGCTGGTCTGGGAAAACTAGTTCAGAATGAGGTTTCATCAAGTTTAACACTAAATTCATTGTGGTAATATGAATATGAATCCCTCAAAAGTTAGTATCCCTAGGTCCTCAAATTAAGTTTTAATTTCATAAACTATTTATAATGTCATTCTAAAAGTTTATCATCAGGAAAGTGAAAGCTGAAATTAAAAGGCACCATTAAAAGCTAATAGAAACGTCAGTACAGAAAAAAAGAATTAAGGAGAAAATTATTACCAATTTATTTCAAATTTATCCTTATTATATGTCCCAGATTTCCTCTATTATATTCTTTCATATATTTAACTATGGATATGAGACAGGAACCACTGGAAATAGGAACCAACCAACAAAAAAACCCAGCTAGACAGAATTTTGAATTTACAGAGATGAGTTTTGAAACTACTGCCTGTAATCCTATTTTTGCTTGAGCAATGATTGTGCAGATTGAGGAGCAGGGTAGAGAAGAGACAAAATTATGAAATTCCTAGGGAGATTTTCTTTCCTAACTATATATATATTTATTTCCTAACTAACTAACTATATATATATACATATACATATATACATATATGCTTCCTCCACTCCCATCCTCAGTCACTAGCTGGATATTACTGATGGGAGCATACTGTGTCTCCCTCAGGTGTGTTTAAGTGGCATTAGTAATTACTTTAAAAACCTTCGTGTTTTCCTCTCTCTGCACTTCATTTCCTTCTTTGGGGGGCAGGGGGTCATTAGTCTCTCTTCACATGCACACATACATACATTAACACTCCTAACTGGGGATAACTAACTGTTCAAAGGGTCAGGTTTTGATTCTGTTAGTTCCCCCATTCTGTTTAAAAAAACCAAACCCTATCTTCCCAGGAGCAAATAAATGTTAACAGTTCAACTGAATGGCAAAATTTAAATATTTAGTATACTTCCTGAAAAAGAAAGCACAGCTACTATTATTAGAGGGATGAAACTCCTTGATGTTAAACACTAACTAAGATGCTGACACCACGCCCTGGAATTTACAGAGGTACAATGCCTTACTGTATTTTCTCCCAGCTTTCTACTTCCTTTTAACCTTTTCCAAGATTTTGGTGGATTCTACTTTATTTAAAGTATGAAAAGATTTACCTTTCTACACAATAATGAGAAGAGCATAATGTTCTAGATTCTTTCTGTTCATTTGCATCTAAATGGCACTAGAATTGTAGTTCTGATGGCCAGTGGTCAAGTAACTGTTTTCTCTTTTTTGTGAAACAGTAATCTCTAGACTGAACTTACAAGCCTGAATTAAACCCTGCTCTAATCAATGGTTAACATGATTTCTAAGACTCTTCCCCAAATTTAAAACACTCCATTGCCTATACAACAACTGGATTAATATTAAACACTACAAAAGTAAAACACATTATCTCTAAATTTTCATTTTAGAAACTGAACATCATCTACTACCAAGTTAAGATGTATGACTATAAATGGGAAAAAAAGAGCCAGGAATATGTTTGTAGGTTCATGAGAGTAGGAAGAAGAATATAAAGACTGAGAGCTTTCCTAACCACAGTGAGTTCCATATTCTCTCAGCATAGTCATCTTTCATAAAATAGTATAGTTTTTAAATGAGAGGCAGTAATAAGGATAAAACGTCAAGTTTAGAATTCCAAAGCTCCTCTTGGCACTTTTCTTGCCCACACAATGCCAAGAAGTCAGGGATCTCATAATATTCTTCATGGGCTTAACGGTGACATTTTCATATAGTGCATTTTCACAAGACTTGCACTGAAAACTACTTCCTACACAAGTAGCACCCTGTGTTACGTTCTAGAGTAACAGAACGTACAATGTGATTGGCTTTAATTGAGAGAAAAATTTCCAAAAAATTTCTTCCAGTTACGGCCAGGAATATAAAGGTGAACACACAGTTTCACAGATTAAGCCCTCTAACATTATTACTTTCATATTTTTATTCAAACCTAAAGTGACAAGAAATGTCACATATGCAAACTTATTCTTTGTGGTCATACTGAGGATTTGATAAATCAGATGACAGTGGTATTCTAGAAAGAAAGACCAAAGGAGATATCAAACTTCAAGAATATTTGGGGTTAATTCACCTAAAACCAATGCCCTGTATTCTCCACTGTTCAAAAGGCTTGCAGACAATCCATTGTCTTCCATTTCAACTAGTTGCATGGTCCTCTGTGAAGGAGTGAAAAAGAGCTGTGTGCTTGTTCTTGACCTGTAAAGATTTCATCATGGAAGATTAATACTGATGCTGCTGCTGCCTGTTACTGGTTGTTTCTCTTTGCAGGTGCCAATATCGGTCAGAGAACAGGATTTCAGTGGCAGAGTTGTTGCTATACTGTTATCTCTTCAGAACGGAGGCACAAGGAGAGATGAATGCCACATCGCAAGGAGCAAAGGAGAGAGAGAGAAAGAAATGGTGTCAGGTGGCATGTTGGATGCGATTTTTGTTTTAGTAGAGATTGAGATGACTGCAATTGTTTAGCTGATTCCTTCGGTCTGCAAAGATACATTTGTGTTGGTGCTGATGTTTCTTGACTAATCCTGTTTCAATTACAAGTTGGTTATGTTCATCCAATAAAAACTTCTGGCACTTATATTCAGGGCATGTAAGTCTCTCTCTCACACACACACACTCACACCCAAAACACATACATTCAAGCTCATCCCTACTACACTAATATTCCATACTGAGATGTCAGATCTTCTATATATGCATTCTCTCCAACTAATCAAATATTTAAAATCTGGAAGGCAACAAAAATTCGAAGACTAGAAAACAAGGAGCAACACATATCCACATGCTTTTCACATCACAAACTTGCATAACAGCAGTGGCATGACAGTTATAGGTCCTAGTAAGTTTTAAAATTCTTATTTCCTCTTCATTTTTGGGTAACCTATCTTTTAAATAATATTACAGACTACAGAGAGAATCCATTACAAGAAAGACAGTTTTTTAGGGATTTTTTTTAAAAAAAGTTGTCTGTGTTAATTTAGTACGAATTCTTGGAAAGCAATCAATGTAATTTTCTTCAATTCCAAAAAAATTATCTGAACTATACAAATAACAATCTAGCAGAACTCCTCAAATTACAAAGGTAAATTACTTTCCCATAACTAGAACATTATCAAAGACTGGTATCAAAGCAGGATCAACCATAAAAGCTAACTGGTACATGGTTTATTTGCTTCCTTAAATCCACAGATTCCACATGTGGCACAAGGACATAAAGTGGCAGTGAGTAGCTTTGCTTCAAAGGAACAACTTTTTAAAGATAGGAAATTATTCCCACTGCAATTAGAAGCTTTCAATAAGTGATAATTAAGGAAGTTTCTGCATAATGACTGGTAGCAAAAAAAGTTATTTTTGAAAAAGTTTCAGGAATAATATGTATAATCTCCATATATTTTACTACAGTTCTTTCCTGTTCTACTTTATTAAATCCTTAGCTATATAAAAGGTAAAATTATGCTAAAGAGTATTACATATTTTACCTGAAAAAGTGTGTTTTCTGTTGACCTTTAAAAATAAATCTAGAGTGAAAAGCAATAAACCAGCTAATAATAAAGAAATATTCCAGTTGATCAAATAGTCACTAAGAATACCCGAGGAAAGTAACATATGACAGAAAGAAGTATGTATGTGTGAAAACCTTAACTGATCTCCTTTACCTGCAGTGAAAATGAAATAGCATGTTTCTGAAAAAATGAAAAGCAAACAACCACTCTTCTTTAAGATGCAAAGAAAGCTACAAGTACAAAGGATCAACTTGCTATCCATCTTCAACTGAAGAATTGTAGGAGTAAAGTATAAGGGTACTGCCACTGAAATAGAAGTGAGAAAATGGTGATGTTTTGGCTTTGCCCGTTACTAGCTGTATTAATTTAGACAAAGCAAACAGAGAAGATCTTGGCATTCAAAAGTTAACATTAATGTTCACTCTAGAATGGTTAAAACATCAAAGTCCATAAAATGTAATATTATGTAATTCTCCTGAAAAGCATTTTGAATCATGCCTGTATCAGGTAGTATGGAAATAAATCACTTAGTGAATGAGTGAGCAATGATTTCATACAATGATAACTAAAGCAACAAATACTAAAGAGTTCTTGATACAGTTTTAAAAAGGTGATGCTGCACAATAATTTTCCTAATCTTAGAGGATAATAAGCCCTTAAGTAAGTTTATATTTACTATTTGGTGCTAACCAGAAATAGGTATTTATTTTAGCATGGACTTACTGTTTAACTCTCATTTTTATATTTCTAACCCTACAGAACAGTACAGAATATGCACTGGACTTTATGATTTATTCAGTGGTAAATATACTTTTATGTATTCAGTTTACCTATTCAATTATTATGATTACCTTTACAAAATACAATGCACATCATAAATTACTAATTTTAAGAAAAAGTAAATAGGTCTTCTGGTCTCATATGTCTAAATGGCATGGGATTCCTCAACGACGGAAGTTTTTTTCCTTTGGTGCCAACAAATTTAATTAATAATTCCACCTAATTTTAAGTGTTTATTAAAGGGAGAGTGAAAGTCAGCTTTGCCAATGCAAGAGTATGCTGGGCTCTCAACGTAAACCCTAAGCTGATGTAGGTTACATGGTTAATTCTTATGCAGGTTACATGGACATCAAATACTCACAGATCAGATCCAGCCTACGGTAGAAGCTATATCGTTACAAGCTGGGGTATAGTTCATGTTGGTTTAATAACCCAAAGAGCACAGGGAGCTGATAAGACAAAGGTGATAACATCTTTTCTCTCAACACAAGCTTGTTTTCTATGTGTTAATAGTGTCCAATCTACCTGTGTTTTAGAAAACAGAATGACCTATTTAATGATCTACTTTCCAACTGTGCTTCTGAATGCCAAATAACTTACTTTTAACATATGTAACTTATTTTTTAAATTGTACAACTCAAAAATTAATTCCCACTGGTAAGCAGACAACTGCCATTTATTTGTGCTCTAAGGTGACACTACTTACTCAATTTTGTTCTCTGCATATACTACTAGCAACTTTCTTCATTATGCATTCATTCTTCTCACCCAAAATAGTCTCTCAGAAGAAAATGTGAGAATTCAAAACAAAGTTTCAGCATTAATCCATCCACTCTCCCCAACATATTCCATAATGGAGGTCAAAGAAAAGTAATGTTGTAAATTGGTTAAGAAGATAAAGTTAGAAATCTAAAACTACTCAGTAAATTTGATAAAAGCTGAAAAAAACAAAACAGGAAAAAAATTATGGAGGGGACAATTATTAGAAAGAGTGAGTAAATACAAAAAAATGGAGAAGTCAAACACTGGGAAAGAAGATAATATGGAGATGAGAAGAGAAGGTGTAGTCATCTAGAGCAGTTTACAATGTTTATGTAACATCTAGACATTTAGGTATATGTACCTCACTTTATAAAACAGAAATATTTCAGAGAAACCAAATATTTTCAAAGTACCAGGAAAACTTTAACCAATCAAACCACCAACCAACCAAAAACAGCAACAAACCCTCTTCTGAAGCCTTTTAAGAAGTATTTTTGTAATACAAACAGCTGATTCCTTATTTAACTGCTTTATAATTTGATTTTATAGCACTCGTTTTCATAAAATTACACAAGTAAAATCTCATCATTAGAAAGAGTAATTTGGAATTCACTATTATATGTGAAAATAACAACCTTCCAGTTAATTACATACTTAGTGTCCCATTATCATGAAAGGCTCGTTAGAAAATAATTCATGAATCATTATATGGGACATCAAACATAAGTCTCTATAAACTTATTACCAAAACAGCTTAGGTGGGCACACAAATACTTGTATTCATTCTGAACTACAAAATCCCCTCTTCCCTTCTATACTCCCATGACAACTTCACTGGTTAAAAAGCAGACTAAAATTGCCTACTGTATCTCAAAGAGCAAGAGAAATAGTTAATAAATAATAACAGAACAAAATACAAAAACAAAACAAAACAAAACAAAACAAAGAAGACCAGAATAAATCATTTAAGAATTTACTGTTCAAGTAATTTAGGTTGAAATTTTTCTGAACAGGGACACAGACAGATAATGGCATATGGCAAGTAAAGAACACTAATGCAAATTATACACATATATATGTATGTACGCACACACACACACACATATATATGTATAAAAAATATAATTTTTTCTGTTCCTTGTAATTAAATGGTAGGGATCTGAAGTACGTTGACAGCATTCCAAAAACAGAGTAATTTACAGTGAGATGGTAGCTGCTATTAGAATGGGTTTCTCTGACCTACCTCACCCAAGCCCAGGAGATGACTTCATAGATACTGTCTTCAATTAGTTTACTAACTCAGTTTTAGCTATAACCCAGCCTATTAAAAAAATGTAAGTAATCTGACAAGCAGAAAGCAGAATAAAAAAACTGGATCAAAGAAAAAGAATTTTATATCTGACAGTAACTTCATTTTTAGGGGGAAAAATCTATTATTATTTCTTTGAAATGGTTTGAACTAAAAATATGAACTGTTAAAACAATGAACTGATTACAATTTCAGAACTTACAAACAAGTAAGAAGCTATACATTATAAAAATTTACTAACATATAGCAACATTTTCCTAAATTATATCACTTCATACTATTACTGATGATCAGGCTCTTCTAAATTTCCCAATGTACATACTTTAACTGAAATATTTAATCAAGCATTCAACAGCTTTAAATTTAGGTCAAAGAAACATGTTTGTTATTAATTTATAATTATTTAAATTTATTATGAAATGGACAGAAACCATATGAAATCTTACTTTCATCTTAAAAAATGAAGCATTTTTCACAAAAAGATAGTATTTAAACACAGTAATCTTAAGACCCTGGAGATAAGGCCAGGAATCTCTACTATAGGGACATGTTATTATCAGCATCTCAAATATCTGTAAGTTGCCACAGGTAAAGGAATGTTATTTAATAAACTAAACATAAAAATGCAACTTTAATGCCTCTCTTTTTTTGTCTAAGTTTTTAACCTGGGTGCTTTCTCTCTCATTTTGACTTTGAAACTTAACAACACAACTCTCTACAACCTCTGGTAACAAACTAAAATCCAGCATATGCTTCACATACCTTTTTGAGATGTCCTAGTCTAAGTTTGAAAATTTCTTCCTGTTCATGATATTCTGCCAAAGTCAACCTGTCAAAATGAAATTGTAATTCTAGATATTAAGGTTAATACTTATATTTTATTAACAACCAGCAAAATAAGATAAATTTAATAAAGTAGAAATACTAAAATGTTGACAACTTTCAGCCCTAAATACATAAGCCAAAAGTGCCTTAAAGTATAAATTTTTCAGAATACTTCTAATACTTATAGATGGAACAACTGATTCATATCCAGCAACTATGTAATAAGTACCGTGAGTCAAGTGATGTTCTAGAATTTAGATCCTAAGGACACAAAGAAAAAGACAATTTCTCCTTACACTTTGGTTTGAGCTTACACCCCATAGCAGGGATAAGGAGGTAGAAGAGAAACAATTTGGTAAAGAAATAAAATAATCCTAAATAGCAGTAACTGTTATGAAGAAATTAGAAAAGGTGGTATGATAATGACTGATTGGATTTACACTAGTTTGCACTGAGAGTTAGGGAGGTGGTCTTGGTCTAAATGTCAAAAAGACAACCACAAGAGGTCCTGGGGAAGTATGTTCTAGACACAGGCGACAGCATGTGCAAAGATGCCAAGATGTAAATAGGCTGGCATATAAGAAGAGAAAAACATGCAAGTACCAGAACACAGTCACAGAGGCCATCAGCAGCAGAGGGAAGCTGAGATAGGGACTTTCAAGGAAAGAATTTCATTTTACTCGAAGAACACTGGGAAATCACTGCAAAGGGAATCAGTCCAGTTTGGGCACTGGTTTTATAATAAAAAGAAAGAAACTAAGATATTTTCCCCTTCTCTACTTCCATGTACCGAGTAAGTGAGATACAGGAATGCTAAAACTATAGTCAAAGCACCAAACTAGTAATATATATAAACAGATGTAAGACGTGAACATACTTTATGATTATTTTATTATTAATTTCAAATATCCTTATATAATTTGAAAAATAACTTAACAGTTGACTCCAGAACAACACAGGTTCAAGAACTGTGTGAGTTCATTCATATGAAGATGTTTTTCAGTAAATACATAGTACAGTACCACATGATCTGCAGTTGGTACCACATGATCTGCAGTTGGTACCACACAATCTGCAGTTGGTTGAATCTGTGGATGTGGAACTGCAGATACAAAAGGCCAACTATAAACTTACATGTGGATTTCTGACTGTGGGATGATTGGAGCCCCAACCCTCATGTTGTTCAGGGGTCAACTGCAGTTTAACGCATGTAGAACCCTAACAAGACATATACATATTATAACACTTTCTAAGAAAAACATGATTCTGTATCATTAAAGTGAAAGAAGTGAGGAGAAAAAAAAAAACACTTAACAAAACAACTTCCATTTCATAACCAATATTGAACGAACTGCTTTTATCTATCACATTCAAGCCCCGTGTTTGTTTACTTAAGTGTTCTGGTATATTTAGTTAAACTTCTAACCCAAGTGTGATTTATTTATGTTTGGTTCAGGTCTCTCAGCAACATTTAGTATAAATACTATTTCCCTTTAGCTAGATGCTAATTAAATTTACTCATTCTAAAGAAAGGGTATTCAAATGAAACAAACAAAAACCTCCAAGAAATTCAATTAGTTTTCCATTAGAAATACCTTAAGAGTTAAAAAAATAAATATTTAAAATCAAATCTCTCTACTTAGTCTTAGGTTAACACAACCACTGGATTTTATTACACTGAATACAGCAACAGTGGATAGTTGCAGCAGTTGCTTAAAGTAAATTTAGAAAACTAAACGTTGCAGTGTGAATATGAAACATCCATGCAGCTGGAATGAAAGGAGAAGAGGGGAAGGCGATTTTTTTTTAAATAACGTTTGGAAACTGAAATCTATTATATCTCAACTAACCCAGTAAAGTAAAGCTGTAGGAATTTTGGCAAAGAGCTTCTGGATAGGCATATATGCCACTAACGGACATTTCTTTACTTTGTAACAATGATCCTAACTTCCTATTCTTAAAGTATAGTTTTGGGCTTACTGTTAAGACTATAGGATGGGCTCGGTACAAACTTTTTAAAAATATGTTAATATTTCATTTGTTTCTATACAGGAATAAAATACAACTCTGTACCTTTGGTTTTTACTGAGTTACATAGTATAGCTGCAATTTAGTATTCATAAGCTAAAACTACTATGACTTTTGAGTTTCCTAAAATTTTGAAACTACTCAACTAAGAAGTTTGGCTATCATGCAAAATTGCACAGCTACTACACATGTAGATGGCTGGGAATTTCTATAATTTGAAAAGAAGGTATTTTGTTGTCTTGAGTTGGTAGCAGTTTTCAATAGCTACTATTCTTACGAATTAATAATAAATTAAAGTCAATTAGCTCCATGATAACTTAGTTTGTTAAATATTGTTTGGTTAATCTTATAGTATAATACAATGCTATTTACCAGCATTTAGTTCCAATTGTTAATATGTTCGTGCTGTGCTTCAAATATAAATCATTCACATCCCTACAGCTAACCCAAATGCACACAAATACTCCCTTCCCTAAATTTATTTACTACAGTGATACTTCACTGATTTCAAAAGCCCTGACCTCAGAGTATTACTTCATAGGTCTAATCCTAATATGAAACACATATAATTCTGACTAAAGATTAGTAGTAACTTTCAGCAGCAGAACTTTGCTATTTACTTACTGCATTTTGATTACTACTACTGTAAAGCTTCAAATAAATAGTAAAAAATATATATATATATTTACTAATTTTTCTCTGCTTGGTTTTAAAGCAGTAATAAACAAATTTTCCAGATAGTACTAAATACTGGGCTACTGACTTCCTTGGGTAGTGAGTGATTCTTACAATTTTATGATCATGAATATAAAAATAATCTAACAATTTATAAACACTCTCTCCAGAAAATTTCACATAAACACAATTTTGAGGTTCACAAATATCAGTTTAAGAATTCCTATTCCTGTTTCACCAAATAGAATGCAAACCCCAAAACAGCAAGAGACATTTCTTACACTCCCCTATCAGAAAGTACTTGACATACATTAACATTTTAGGTATCTCTGTTGTCTATTTCCATTAATGAAAAATGCTTTTAGATAAAATGTAAATGTATTTAGATAAATTAATTGGAGACAATCTTCCTTAAAGAAACAAGATTTTATTACATAGAATGAAGAGCTAAGCTAGGATAAGGTTAATTTTAATAGCTTTTAATTGCCACATCAATTATTTTTATGATGTGTTTTTTTTAAGATGCTTAAAAAACATCCACCCTCTTAAGCAAGTCAGTTGATTAAATTACTCAGCAAATCTCTTATTCACAGAGTGTGAAGATAAACTCAAGTAAGAAAACAAAATGAAATGCACTGAAATTGGAAAAGAAGTAAAACCATTTCTATTTGCAGATGACTTAATCTGTATGTAGAAAATCTCAAAGAATGAACAAGAAATAACTCCTAGCTCATAAACTCAGCAGAGTTGCAGGGTATGAGATCCATACACAAAAATCAGTTGTGTTTTTATAACTAGCAGTGAACAATCTAAAAAAGATATTAAGAATACAATACCATTTATAATAGAATCCAAAAGAAAACCTAGGAATAAATTCAACTCAGGAAATGATCTGCACACTAAAAACTACAAAATATTGCTACAGAAATGAAAGAATACTAATTAAAGGAAAGGACATCTATGTTTACAGATTAGCAAATTAATTATTATTAAGAGGGCACTCCTCCCCAAAGTGATCCATAGACTCAATGTAATGCTGACAAAAGTACACATGACCCAGTTTGCTAAAATGAAAAAGCTAATTCTTGAATTCGTACAAAAATGCAAGAGTCCTCAAACAGACAAAACAACATTGAAAAAGAAAAAGAGGACTCGCAATTTCAAAAATTAATACAAAGTTAGTTATCAAAACAGTGTGGAACATATATTCATGTATGACTGAAAAATTGTGCTGTACACCAGAAATTGACACAACATTGTAAACTGACTATAACACAATTAAAAAAGAAAAAAAAAGAAACAAAACAGTGTGGTACCACCATAAGGATAGACACACACTGTATAATTCTTTTTTATGAACTATCCAGAAGAGGCAAACACATAGAGAAAGCAGATTATTGCTTACCAGAAGCGTGTGGGAAGGGAGGAATGAGGAGTGATTCATTAATAAGCACCAGGTTTTATGGGTTAATAAAATGTTTTGAAACTAAAGGGAAGTGGCAGTTGCACAGCATTGTGAATACAGTAAATTTCACCTCAATTTTTTAAAGTATCACTGGAAAAAGAAAGAGGGGTGTATGGGAAGGATGAAAATAATCTGCCTCTGAAGAGCCCAATGTTCATAAGCACAATAAAAACTGAAAAGAGAACTGATGACTTACACTAAGTACTACTGTGGTGTGTAGAATAACACCACCACCACCCCACAAAGATGTCCACATCCTAATCCCTGGGCATGTGAGTACGTCAAGTTACAAAGCAAAGGAGGATTAAAGTTGCAGATGGAATTAAGGTTGCTAATTAGCTGACCTTAAAATAGGGAGTTATTCTGGATTACCCTTTGTAGGGCTCAATGTAACTACAAGAGTCCTTAAATGCAGAAAAGAAGGGCAGACCTGTTGGAATCAGTGATGTGACATGAGAAAGACATGCTTGCTACTGATGTCTTGCAGATGGAAAGGGATCACAAATCAAAGAATATGGGCAGCCTCTAGGAACTGGAAAAGGCAAGAAATGGATTCTCTTCTAGAGCCACCGGGAGTAACACAGCCCTGATGACATCCTGAGTTTAGCCCAGTGAGACCCATTTTGGATTTGTGATCTCCAAAACTGCAAGATAATAAACTTCTTGTTCTAACTTACTGAATTTGAGGTAATTTGTTTCAGAAGCAATAGGAAACTACTACAGATCTTCATACCTGGAAGTGAGATGTTACTATAACAAATACCTAAAAACGTGGAAGTGACTTTGGAATTGGGCAGTGGGCAAGAGGCCAGAATAATATTGAGAAGCATGATTAAAAACAAAAAGCTTAGATATATGCACCCCAATGTTCACAGCAGCACTATTTACAATAGCCAAGACATGGAAGCAACCTAAACGTCCATTGACAGATAAATGGATAAAGAAGATGTGGTATGTGTATATATACACAATGGAATATTACTCAGCCAAAAAAAGAATGAAATAATGCCATTAGCAGCAACATTACCATATTAAGTGAAGGAAGTCAGAGAAAGACAAATACCATATGATATCATTTATATGTGTAATCTAAAAAAATGA
Organism: Camelus ferus; assembly: GCF_009834535.1. Classification (NCBI taxonomy): domain Eukaryota; kingdom Metazoa; phylum Chordata; class Mammalia; order Artiodactyla; family Camelidae; genus Camelus; species Camelus ferus. Next base: position 44,984,102 of record NC_045700.1, read on the forward strand.
TACAAATGAACTTATTTACAAAACAAAAATAGACTCACAGACATAGAAAACAAATTTATGGTTACCAAAGGTGAGGGTGGGGAGGATAAATCTGGAATTTGGGGTTAACAGTTACACACTACTAAGTATAAAATATATAAACAAGGACCTACTGTATAGCACAGGGAACTATATTCAATATCTTGTAATAACCTGTAACAGAAAAGAATCTGAAAAAGAATATATGTGTGTTTATATATATACACACACAAATATGTGTAACTGAATTACTTTGCTTTGTACTTGAAACATCGTAAATCAACTATAACTATACTCCAATTCAATTAAGAAAGAAAGTTTAGACTACCTTGAATAGATTCTTAGCAAAATATGAATATTAACAAACTGTGCTGGTGAGGACACAAGGAATTTCACAAGGAACATAGCAGAGAAAACATGTATTGCCTTAGAGAACACCTAAATTGTCATGAACAGACTGTTGGTAGACACAGGTCTGTTGATGAGAACACAGAAGGAAATGAGGAACATGTTACTGAAAACTGGAGGGATCCTTGTTACTATGAAAGAAGGCTTAGCAAAACTTTATCATATGGTTATGCAAAAGGCCAAACATATAAGAAATGAACTTGAATATTTAACTTAGGAGATTTCCAAAAAAAACTGCTGAAAGTGTGGACTCGTTTCTTCTGATTATACTAAAATGTGAGGAGAAAGATAGGTCAAAGGGAAAAAAATTTTCAACAAAAGGAAACAGGATTTAATGGTTTAAGAAATTCTTATCTTATTCAGAGCACAAAATGTACTAAAATTGAAATTCATGGTCAAGGCTACTCTTAAAAAGGAGTGTGTAGCTGGACAACTTTTGCTAATATCCAGAGAAGTCAGAGTATTCAGTCACATAAATGGTTCTTAAAAAGATGAAGTGTGTGACTCATAGATCCCCTTAGCCTTCTCAGTAGAAGCCAAAACTAGTGATCAAATTACTTAGAAAAGATTTAATGGAGAATCAACCTTTTGTTTAATGGAATGAATCCTTGTGTCATACATGAAATATCCACAGGATTCATGAGAACTTTATACCTTCAGAAACACTGCCAGCTTGGATTTTAAGGGACAGAGAAAGTACAAAACGAAATGTCAGACACTCAAAACTCTACAGAAACTGGCTGATAAAGCTATTCAGCAACAATACATGTTAACTTTCATGAAAAAGCAATCTTCATGAAAAACAGAGTATATGAGCTCGCAGAGCCAAAAGCTACAGAAAAATTCTTACCGGATCTTAAAACCATAGTCTGCCCAGGTGGATTTCAAAACTGCTTGGGGTTAGTGACAGCTTTAATTTTTTTCTGTTTGAACAAGTGTCTAAAACTATTATCCTATGCCTGTCTCCACCATTGTATTTTGGGACATTGTATTTGGGTAACTTGTTTCTTCAGGTTCACAGGTTTATAGATTAAGAGGAACTGTATCTTAAGGTGGGTTATACACAGAGTCTCATTCATAACTGATTTACATACTAAGATTTAAAATGACTGAGCTGTTGAGATTTTGGATGTGGAATTTAGGCTGTAGTGAGGTTGAGACTCTGGGTATATATAGAATTAATGAATTCTGTGTGTGGGAAAGATGTGACTCTTGGGTCAGAGGACAGACTGTATAGGTAGAATAATGACTTCCCAAAGATGCCTCATCCTAATCCTTAGAACTTGTGAATATGTTACCTTACAAGGCACAGGATTAAATGGGGTTAATGTTGCTACTTTGCTTATCATAAAAATAAGGTGATTATCTTGGATAATACAGCTATGAGTACACAGTGCAAAGGAAAAAAAACTTATCTAAGGAAACTGGGGAAAGTCACAGAAGAGGTAACATCTGAGCTTCATTAAACAGGAGCACCAGAAGGAAGTCAGGAGGAAGAAACAAGGCATACGGGGCCATGGTGACCCAAGAGCACAACATGTAGATATATAAGCAAAAAACAAAACAAAAACAACAAACAAAAAAGAATGTACACTGTAGATTAAGGAAGTTATTTTCTACTGATTGTTTGCTAAGAGTTTTAATGAAAGAGCACTGCTGAAATTATACAGTATTTTTTATTTATGAAGATGATCATACGATCTTTCTTGTTATGTGGAAAATCACATCGATTTTCCTAGTGTTAAAACAACCCAGCATACCTAAAGTAAATCTAACTTTATAAAAACGATAATTTATCAAGATCAAGTATTTGTGCCTTAGCTGTTCTTCAAAAGTTTTGAAAATATTGATTCTATTTCCTCCTTGAATGGTTGGTAGAATGCATAGATGAAGCCATTTGTACCTGAAGTTTTCTATGATCAAACATTTTGATTACAGATTCAATTTCTTTAATAATAACAGAATTATTTGATTTTGTTCCTTTGTAGTGTTAATTCTGTTAAGTTGTATTTTTCTAGAAATTTATTCATTTCATAAAAATTTCAAGTTTAAGCCATTGATAATATTTTGTTTTCCTTTAAATATCTGTAAACTCTGTAGCAAACATTCCTTTTTTCACTCCTGATAATGGCTGTCTTTTCTCTCATTTCAATTTTATTAGTCCCCTCTCCCCCCCCAAAAAAAACAAAAAACAAAACAAAACAACAACAAAAAAAACCTCACACAGTTTTTATTGGATTGGTTGATTCTCTGTATCATATGTTTGTTTCCTTTATCATTACTTTCTGGTCTTATCTTTCTCCCCCTCCTTTTTTGGTTAATTACACTACTCATCTTCTGACTTGCTGAAACAGATGTTTAGTTTATAAAGTTTTAGTTTTTCTTCTTTTCCTATATATGTATATAAGGCCATAAATCTCCCTCTAGATATTGTTTCATGCTTATCTCACAAATTTTGCTACGTAGCACTTTCACTATCATTCATCTAAAAATATCTTCTCATTTCCACTGAGATTTTTCCACTATCTTTTTTGTTACTGATTTCTAGTTTAATTCTACTATGGTAAGAGAGCATGTTCTATTTAAGGAACATTTAAGGAAGAAACAATGCCAGTCTTACAAAAACTCTTTCAACTCTTTAAAATTTGCTGAGACTTTTATGACCTAACAGGGTCAATTTTTGTAAAAGTCCATGCTTAAAAAGAACATACATTGGGCAAATGTTAGGTGGTGATTTTAAAACATCTATAGTTATGAAATAACCATTTTATTTCTTGTATTTTTTTCTTTAACTTTTACTGTGTCTGATATAATACAGCTTTCTTTCAGTTGGCATTTGCCTAGAATAACTTTTTCTTAACTTTTATTTTTAACATATCCTCCCCTCACCCCTTTTTGACTGCTTTTGAGAGTTTTTGCTCATTTTCTTGATTATCTCAAATTTTATTATGGTGTTTCTGGGTATTTCTTTTTATTCATCCAACTTGGAATTCTCTGGCCTTCTTGAATCTATAGACTGATCTTGCTCTTGTTTGAAAATATTCTTCTTATCTAACCTTCAACTATTGCTTCTGCTCCATTCAAGATCGTCTTTCTACAGACTGTCAGCTGACTGACTGGTCAATAGAAACAAGCAGGAAGACAGAAAAATAGTACCTTCAATTAACTACCAACCTAAAATTCTAAAGCCAGTAAAAATATTTCAAGAATAAAGGCAAAATAAGGCTATTTTCAGACCAATAAAAACTGAAAGCTACCACCACCAACAGACCTACACTATAAGAAAATTTCTAAATGGTATTCTTAGGCAAAAAGATCTTACTAGAGATAAAATCAGAGATGTATGATAAATGCAGAGCAAAACAATGATAAATACATAGGTATAGCTTAGATGAACACTATGCTAGACAACGTGTGTGTGTGTGCGTGCACACACACATACTTCTAATAGAGAAAAATAATCGAATAAACAAAAACTAAGCAATCCAAGAAAAGGTAAGAAAAAATGACTAGGAAGGATAAATAGAAAGCACAAAGGAAGATCAGCTTTAAGCCCTAATAAATAAGTAAATACATGAAATGAAAATGGATTAAATGCTCCAATAAAATAAGTTTTTTCAGACAGGATTTAAAAAAATCAATCCCTATACCTTTGTCAAAACCCATAGAATATACAATACCAAAAGTGAACTTTAACAAACACTGCACTCTGAGTGACTATGACTTGTCAATGTAGGTTCATCAGAGGTAACAAATGTATCACTCTGGTGCAGGATGGTGACAGTGGGGGAGGCTGTGCATGTGTGGGGACAATAGGTTTATGGAAACTCTGTACTTGCCTGCTCAATTTTGTTGTGAACTAAATAAAACTGCTCTAAAAATAAATTTTATTAATTAAAAAAGTCAGTTATGGCAATTACCAGAGACAAGTAATACACCAAATAATAACTTTATGCTATATAAAATATAATCTTGAATTAAAATTAAAGCTTAAATGAGAAAACAGTGATCTTTAAAACTTCATTAACATAAAATAGAAAGTAAAATATTACTTTGCAAGTATCCTCTGTGAAACAGAATATAGATAAAAAATCAAAACAATTTAAAATATATTTAATATGAAGTTAAAATTTTGATTAGCATGTTTTAATAATATACAATTTAAAGCAAGAATCACTTAGACATTATTCATAGGTAATATTAGCTATGCAAACTATTTACTCTGAATAATAAGTCTCTGCGACTAAAATTAGAAATTACTACAAAAAAACCTGACTGAAACTTGCTGGTAGTTAAAAATTAGTTAAGTATTTTACGTGCATTACCTCATATCATCCTTTCAACATTATGATGTAGGTACTTTCACAAGAGAAGAAATGGAGGCTCTAAGAAGTAAAACAGTTTACCAAAAAACAACCTAGAAGAGTCAAAGTTGGATTCCACATCTTCCCAACTACATAGCTTAAAATCCTAACCACTACATAGCAGTAACTTAATTTTCTATGTTAAATTTCTCAATAGAGAAATAATGAAAGGTTTATGATCTCCATTCTAATAATTATACTATACGTTCTTCAAGGCAAAACCTAGTTTCCACCAAACAGTGATTCAAAAGAAATTTTTGGAAGACAGTTGCAGAGTATGGCTGCTAAAATCAAAATAATATACATGAATCTAAGTGCTTCTGTGGCTTTTTCCCTACTTAAATTGCATTTGTATAACGATGTAACCCAATTTTACGTAGTATTACTTTCATTGCCACTCCAAGAACACACAGCAGTATAACTTTAGGGTTAGTTCTACGTCAATATATGCACTAAAATGGGATGGAAATGAGACAAGTCTACGGTTATTAATAAACTACAGTTAGGGCTGTTAGCATCTTGGAAGACAGTGGGAAGCAAAATATCTGGGACAAACTAGAAAAATGGTATGTTGTGAAGAAGAAAAAGAAATTCAATCAAATGCTTATGTTTTGTAATTTAGTATTTACTGACCACTTTCATATGCCAGGAACTGTACCAGATATTGGACTACAGAAATAAAACAGTGAGATAAATGCTACAATATTAACAGGCGTGTACAAAAGGCTATGGGCACCTATCTTGAGGGCAAATGGGGAATAACCTAGGAAGAACAGAGGCCAAAGAGGACTTCCTGTTGAAATTGGTATTTGAGCAAAGCCTTAAAGGATGAATAGGAAATAAGACAGGTAAAGAAAGGTAAGGAACAAGATGTACAAAGGCACAGAAACAAGAAAGCATAGTCCATTTAGAGAACTCAAAGAGTTTTAATGTAGGAGATATAGGGCAGACACTGGAGAATGAGAGAAATGAGAAGGTCTATAAAAGGTCTTTATGACAGTGAATTTTATCTTGAAGGCCAGTGAAGGATAAACATGAATGTAACATAAGACACGTAAGAAACAGTCATCTAAGTTAAAAAAGAGAGACAGAGATGCCGTCCTATAGTAAGATAGTGGCAATGAAGATGAACAGATTAAAAAATGTTGTGGAAACAGACATAGAGAACAAGGGAAAAGCAAAGATGTTTCTAATATCATTAACTGAATGAACGATGATACTGCAACTGAAGCACAGAGGGCACTGTGGCAACATTTCAAAGTGATAATTAACTCCTGTCCCTCAGAGGTTAAGGAAAAGCTTTCAAGAGGAGGAAATATCTAGCATGGGATTTAAAAGATGAACAAAAATTAAGACAACAGTTGGAGTTTAAAAGTTGGTGGTGAGTGGGAGGCACTGGTTAATGATAAAAGATGAGGCTGGAGAGGTCAGAAAGTGCCAGATCAAGAGTGCTTTATAAGCCATTTTAAGACTTTTGGAGAAAATCATTCAAGCAATGGAGAGCTATGTTAGGTTTACAAGGAAGAAAAAGGATCATATTTTTATTTTGGGGAAAAAAAGACTGACTACAAGATGAAAATGGATTGGAGGATTAGACCAAAGCTGAAATGTGAGCGGAGTGGGTGAGGGTGGAAAAGAAAACATAAGAGATGGCAGTGGACACATCTGAGATCTAGAAGGACTGAGCGTCTGTCTATAGGGGAGGAGTTAAAGCTAACACACACTCTCTTCTCTATGACCACTCACCTGCCCACTCATCCATTTTTTTAAGCAATAAGTTTATTAATTTATGAAAAGTAAATCACTTTAAAAAAATATCAATAGCCAAATGCTTTACTTACACTTACAACAACACCCCCTTCCCTCTCCCTAAATTAGGAAAGATTTAAAGAAGGAAGCAGATTTTGGACTTTAAAATCTAACATTATCATCAACTATTTATTAATGGAAATAGATTAATAAAAAAACAAATAGAACCTTAATCTAAAATGCTAAGGGTGACGACCAGAATTTTAGCATGTGGAACTGAGAGGATGGCCACACCATTCACTAACAGAGAAACCACACAAGAAGGAAAGGGCAGGGTGTGGGTGTGTGTGTGTAGACAGAGAGAGAGACTGAAATATGAAAGAGAATAATAAATACAATTTTGTTGTGTGTTTGTGTGTGCTTAGTAAATGCAATTTTGAAAAGACTACATTAGAGGTTCTTCTGAGGCATTTAAGTACCAATATCAACTAAACAAAGATATGACATTCAAGACTGAGATATAAACCTTTGATACTTAGAGAGAAAACTGGGCTGGAGACAAAAATTTGGACATTAGTAGTATACACATGGTAACTGAAACCCTAGGAGAAGCTGATAGTCAAGGACACTAAATACGCAGAGTAAGAAGTAAGATGGCCTAGGACAGATCCTTAAAAATCCTACATTTTACAAACTGGTAGATTATATGATGTCCACAGAATAGACTGAGAAGATGCAGTCAGATAAGTTTGAATGAAAATCAGGAGAACAAGGTTATTTCAAAAACTAAGGCAAGAAAGATTGGGGGAAAAAGTCAGTCAACACTATCCAAAGCTGCCAAGTTAAAGACTCAAATGTCTATGGTATTTAGCATCAAGGAGATAAAAATCTTTTAAAGAACAATTTCAGTTAAGAAAGGAGAGAATGGAAAGTGAGGCAGTAGAGACTGCAAGCACTGGCAAATCTTTTAGGAAACCTAGTGATGAAAATAGCAGAATATGGAAAATAGATTTATAACAGCGAGTTTTTTTGTTTTGTTTTCTAAAAGTAAACCAGTAGAGCAAAAGGTTGAAGATGTAAGATAAAGGAAGTATAGCAGGAGAGGTCCCTGCTATAGCAGGAGATGGGATTCAAAGCACAGATGAAGTATCCTTCAACAATGGAGAAAAAGAATACATCCTCATAAAACATCAATCAGAGGGGGTGTGTATTTTCTACTCACACATACTTTATATTTAATACATATTTTAACATTTTTTTATAGAACAGAAAACGTATATAAGTTAGGTTGCATCTGTACACTGAAATTTTAACAATTGTATTATTCTCTGTGGGATGGGATTGTGGTATATATTGTATTATATGTTCTTCTATATTTTCCAAATTTTCTATGATAAGCATATAACTATTTTTTAAAATGTCTTTGTCCCTTGAATTATAAAGAGTAATTTATCATTAATGCAGAAAACTTAGGGGGGAAAAAAGCAGAAAGGGGAAAAACAATACCTACAGCTTCCCAACGTGTTGCTTTCACAGGCTGAGAAAATATGTCAGTTATACTACTTAAACTAACATTCTCTCAGGAAAGGAACATTAATAGGAACACTGACTTGGAATAATCAAAATTCATGACTGACTTACTCAGACCTGGAAGAAAGAGTGGATTCCAGCTTCCTCTTAGCTACCTAAGCCTCCATTTTAAAAGAGGATTAGTAAATCTCCACTTACAAAGGTAGAATTCAGACATTCAGGGCTTATTAATTCGGAGGTAAAATTTTTAAATACTGCCCTGATTCCTGGCCATAATGATTTTTATATTCAAATATTTAATTATCAGTAACATCCATTATACTAACATACATGCCCACTGGCAACAATTTAAAAAAAGGAAAAGTAAAAATGTAGGCTTACAGTTGTGGTAAATTTGGTCTAACGAAGGGATCATTTTCTGCTCCATTGACTGCTTTGTTTTTCCTTTGTTTTTGTTCAGAATTGGTAGAGGGTGCCTGAGAATTGTTAGCTGTGGGAGGTTTGCGTTTTGCTAGAAGTTTCCTTTGCCTTTCAATATCTTCTCTTTGCTGATTCACCCATTCTTGTTGCCTGAATAAAAATAAATGTAAAAAAATACATATTAACCTTCCATTACTTTTCACAGTTAAAACATGAAAATACATTAGTAAACATGAAAAATCATAAATATAAATTTGTAACCTTATGTCCTGCCCCTGTGAATCAACTAATTCTCACTGTCCAGGTCTCATCTGAAACATTCATTTCTAAACGAGGTCTTCCTGAAACCCCCTGGACTAGGGAGAGAGGTGTTGCCCTATATAATCTCACGCTATCCTGCAGCTCCCACCTCCTCCTTTCTAACAAGTATCATTCCTACGGACACTTGATCAGAATGTGTCTGGTGAGACTACATCACTCCATGAGAACAGAAACCACAATTCTTTTATATCCTCTTGTATCCCTAGTGCCCAGCACAGTGATTGGCACATGCTAGGCATTCAATAAATATCTGCTGAATGAAATAAATGAGCTACTTAAAAAAAAAAAAAAAAAAAGGACAGAGTTAAGTATGGAGTAGGTTTTATCCATGTATCTCATCATTTAGTGTTTCCAGAAAAACTTACAAAAGACAGATGTGAATTTAATGGAGTATTATTTTCTCAATCTATCTTTATCAAAAAGAAATTTCGGGAATGGTGAAGTGATATTTTGAAATGAAACAAAAATCGACCTTATATAAGAAATGTAGGAGGAAAGAAGGAATTTTGACCCTTTAAAGAAAGGAAATAGCAAGAAGTCTGCACAGCTTTGAAAAATGGGCAAAAAAATATTACTGCTTCCCATTCAAGAATCTAAAGCTTACCAATTCTAAAAACTAATAGATATGTCTACTATAAAAGTAGAGGTTGGAGATTTTAGCAATTTGATCAGAGCATGAAGTAGGTAACAGTGAAGCTTTAAAAAGCCACCCCATTATACAACATTAAGCTTGTTTTAATAGTAACCATGTTCTTAGGTCACCTCACCACGCTAAGAAAAAATTTTAAATTTAAAAATCTACATGGTTGTGATACTTAGATTTAGAACAAGTCAAATGCTTCAATCCTTTATTCCCCTACCCCTGTTCAACCCAGAACTAGAGAACTTCTACTCGGCTGGTACGGAACTGGCTTAAACACATTTCCTTGTCCTACGGTTCTAGCCAGATAGTAGTAGAACATGGTAGCAGTGAAAGAATGAAGAACCACCTAGGTAAAAGAGCAAAATGGGAGAGAAAAATCTCAAGAATAGCAAAGCTAGAATAAGATTGTAATCCAGTATTCTTTTGGAAGTATTAACAATTTCAGTTTATTTTTAAAAATTAATTTTAAAGCTAGTTTAGGGCTCAATCAAGATGTTACAAGTGAAAATAAGCAGCAATAACCCTACTGAAATAATGAGAGTAAAGAATTACTAGAATATATAGCTAATAACTGATTATTCAGGAATGACCATATAATTTAGAGATTGTTAATTTAGTATTACTAACTTTTTCTCTCTCTTCTCATCTCCAACTACTTTGGGTTATATCACTGGTATACAGCTTGATGTACACCGATAAAATAGCTTGATATAAAATGTATATGTAACAACACACAGTAGGCCCTCAGTAAATGCTTATTAGTAATAAAAAATGCAAGTAAGTTTCTTAAAAACTAATTACTGGTTTGTTATAAAAGGATACAACTCAAGAACAGCCAGATGGAAGAAATGCACAGGGCAAGGTATGGGAAAACGGTGGGGCGCTTCCATGTTCTCTCTGAGCCTGATACCCTCTCCAAACCTCTACATGTTCATCAACCCACAAGCTCCAATTTTGCTCTTTTTTGACAGCTCAATGGAGAATGTTTAACTGGCACAGTTTATATTTTAGATTTATATTTTTAGTTTATATTTAAGGTTATATTATGTAACCTCCTCTTTTATTCATTACCAGGACAACTGTATGTCTGGGTTTAGTAACTCATATAATACTCAAAAACCTTTAAGTTCTGTCTCAAATGTATTTCCTACTCTCTACTTTTACTGTTAATATTTTAGCTCAAGCCTAATCACCTTTCATTTGGCTACTTCTCCATCTGAATTGTCAACAGTTTATGTTCTTTACAATATTATTCCCACATTACCATCAGTCATCTTTCTAAAACTCAATTCTGACCACACATACTACATAAAAAACTTCAAAGTTCCCCATTATCCACAGAATAAAACCCAAATTCCTTACTATCACAAAGACACTATCCTTTATGATCGTATACCTAACACCCAGCACAGCTGTGTTAAAAAAAAACAAAACTTGAATAAATCAACCAAGATAGAAGGCCATTCTACGTTAAGTCCTGGGAACCAGTGTTTGAAACAGCAATGTTTATGTGATACTGTGTGAAATAAAGCTTTACTTCCATTTTCCATTTAAGTGAACTGACTCTGGCAAAGATGATTAAGTGTTGGCACTACTTGCTTTTCAGGTTTTTAACAGTTTTCCAGCAAAAAAAGGAGGAGCATATAGATCCCAGCTCTTTAACATAGTCAGCCTATCCTTATCCAGACCACCTGAACTCAAGAAAACATGGTAACGATTTATTTTATTATTATTTTTTTTTCACCCTTCATCTACCTCACTGGGAACACAGAGTCTCTGTGTTTGGGGGACAAGCCCATCTATATACAAAGGAAGGCATTCGCCCAAACTAGGTTTTACAGCGCAAACTTCCTTTAACTTGAAACTGGTTCTAGGAACAATGATTTATTTTAAACTTAACTTCAAAAATGTTAAAGCCACATATTCAAATGACTTATGAGTTATTGCATCTGAGGCTGTAGAGAAAATGTTTCTGTCTTTTACACAGGAATAGAGAGCAGCAGACAAGTGCTGAATATAAACATTGGAATAAGGATTAGGCAATGGAGATTGAGGGGAGGGAACCTAAGTAGAAAAATCCCAAAACATATATAGATATAAATCTTGCAATGAAAGTTAAAACTTTTAACAATTTCCTCCCAAATAATCTATAAAAAGCTAGGCCCGTTTATGTTTTGCAAGGTCCTTTAGAATAATACATCATACTGTATGGATGAATGCTAAACAAAAAGTTTGCTAACGCTAAAACTAATACCTCTGTTTTATGCCCCTTTCAAATGTACTAAATTCTGTGACTTTAAAGAGTAATAAGGAGTAGAGGTAAAACATAATTCCAAATCTATAATCTTTGAAAGCAATGAAAACCCAAATGAATACTAAATTTTTTAAAATGTAAGAATGACTAACTTTACAAGATTCTGAAATGCAAAACCATCTGTCCATTGTTCAGTAAATGAAGCACCATGTCTAACTGTTGTGAAATGCCCAAGGCGTAATCTGTCTTGCATACTCTTCTCTCGGCTTGACAGTTTTTCTTGTGTACTCTGAAAAAAGGAGGAAAAATTATCATTCAATTTTATTAATTTAAATTTTAAAAGCATACAAGGTTAAGAGGTTAGTGAAAGGAGAGGCCAAATGTACTGAACTTTTAACTTACCTTTTCAATAAGCAGTTTCTTGCTCATTGATATGCACTTATTTAATCGTTCCTTGTATTTTTCAAGTAATTTCTGTTGTTCATCTATCTGCCGTCTGAGATCACAGTTAGCCTACAACATGAGGAGACAATGAAAAAGGTCTAAAATTTGTGTACATGAAACACTTAATACTTTTAACATTCTGAGCTTACATAAAAGAATGATTAATAAGATTAAATATTTGAGTATGATACTAAAAAAATTGTTAAAACATCCACTTACCATGGGACAATATTGTTACGTGCTGCTTAATTGTGAAGTGGAAAGAGCATAGAATCCATACTCCATGGGTTCAAACCCACACTCTAAGGTATATAATCTTAGCTAAGTTAAATCAGTTATCTGAACCTCACTTCAGTTTTCTTACTTCTAAAACAGGGCAACATCATCTATCTCAGTTAAAAATAACTGAAGTACAGTAATATAAAGTGACACTTAAAAAGGAATTAGTTCTCTTCCACGGTTTGTAACTAATAAAACTTTTTCTCTGTTAAATGGCACTGCAGATGCCTATCCAATAGCCAACCAGTGTCACCATCTTTCTGGGCCATATGAACAGCAGTTTTATTGACTCCGTGGGCAGCCATACACTCACGGAAGGGGCCTCTCTCTAAGCTCAGAAGATGAGTGTTAGTCTGCTTAGTTTGGTAGAGTCACCAGAGAATAACCTGAAGAGGCTGTTGGAACACAGGTTGCTGAGATCCATCCTTAAGAGTTTCTGAGTTAGCAGGTCTAGAGTAGGATCTGAAAGTCTATTTCCAGTAAGTTCTCCAGTAATGCTGATTCTCCTGGTCTAGGGAGCATTCTTTGAAAACCGTAGGTCTAGGCAAATCATGGTGGAAGCGAAAAGACGGTGGTGTAATAAATCAAAAATGCTGGGAGAAAATATAGCTGCCAACCTAAAATTGTTTTTCAAGGAAAAAGGGTAAAATAAAGATACTTTCAGAGGAACATATATGGAATTTAGCACCAGACCCTCATCACTAGGTTCAATTCAAACAAAACCTCAAAAAAGCGCGCGCGCGCGCGTGTCTGTGTGTGTAACTTGAAAAACTGATTTTAACACTTCTCTAAGACTGCAAAGGGCCAAAAAATAGCCAAAAAGGAGAGGATATTTGTTCAACCACATGTCAAGATTTAAGATTACTAAGATTAAGATTAAGTAATTATAATCACCCAAGTCTATTTTCTCCTTTCTTAATAATGGAAAACCAACATTTTATTCTGGATTGACATTTGCTTAGCTAAAAGATCATATTTCTCAACTTCTCTTGCAGCTAATGGTGGTCATGAAATATAAGCACAAGTTGTTTGATGGAATACCCAAGAAGGCTATACACAGAATTGTTGCATTTTATGTTAGTCCCTTCTATTTACTGTTTTCTGCTTAATAACACAGGTATCATCACTGTGACTCTAATATTTCGTACCTTGATATCATCTTTAAGATGAATGCCATGTACTAAGGATGAAGGAGCAGAAAAACTGAAGGAGTCAAGATCCCATATTACACTGTGGAGCCATCACACCTGGGCTGCCCCCCTTCCATTCCTCTCTCAAAAACTGATACTGGTATCTCACTTAAAGTGCTGTTGTTTATGTTCTCTGCTACTAACAGTCAAAGCCAACTGCTAAAGATAAAAAGATGCTGTGGTATCAGTACAGGAATATACAAATAGAACATGGTATATAGCAGAGAATACAGAAATAGACCCACGTGTGTATGAAAGCTAGAGTGGACTTGTAATTAAATGATCTGAATAACTGCTTATCTATATAGAAGAAATTGAAATGAAACCCTACTTCACACCATACCCAAAAATGAATTCCAGTGAGATTAACAACTTGTACTGAAAAACTATAAAACTTTTAGAAGAAAATATAGAACATCTTCATGCTCTTAGGGGTAAAAACAATTCTTTTGGTAAATCTATGGTACAAACAAAATAAACTATAAACAAAAACATATGTTTTTAAATGATCTAGTCATTAAGACAATAGGAAGAAATAAAAACACAACTCACACTGGGAGAAAAATCAACATATATGATCAACTAGAATGACATCAATTTGAAAAAAAGACAGCAATACAATAAAAAGAATGAGCAAAAATATATAATCAGTTACATCACAGAAGAAATACAAATGGTTAATATTTTAAAAGCTTCTCAAAAAATAAAAGTGGATTCATAATAACAAACACCATGATATGTCCATTAAATTGACCCCCCAAAAAACTTATATATGATTATAATAAACCTTGGCAAGGATAATGAGGAGTAAGGTTATTTCTTGCCCATTCTTGGCGGGAGTGTAAGCTGACCCAACCACCTTGGAAAAAATTTGCCATATAAAGTAGAGCTGAAGATCTGCATGCCTTGTACTCTGGCCACATCTCTCCTAAGTATACACCAAAGAGAAATTCTTCCACATTTGCCATAGAAGACATGAACAAGAATGTTCTTAGACATGTACAAGAATTGTTCACATTAGCAAAAAGTGGGAATAAAATATCCACCAAATTAGAAAAAATAAAGAATGGTACATTCATATAATGCCTTACTATATAGCCACGAAATGGACAAACTACATGACAATCCCATGTAAAACGCTTAGTGAAAACAAGCAGGGCAAAAGGGTACATACAGTGTAATTTTGCTTATACGAAGTTCAAAAATAAACTGAAATAATGTGTCATTACGAATGTATACGATATATGGACTGTAACTACAAAAAAACCCACAAAAGGCATAAGAAATAAATACAAAAAGTAGACTAGTGATTAATGGTAAAGGGATGTGAGAGAGAGAGAGTGGGATGGGATCAGAAACACACTGAATGTTTCAAAAGTATCGGTAATTATGGTATGATCACAGACGATGGTTTCATTGAGTTTCTATACTAATGGTTCTCAGTGCTGGCTTCAATTAGAATCATTTTGGAGAGGCTTTTAAAACCACCAATGCCCAAGTGCTACGTCACATTAATTTAACAGAATTCCTCAGGGTGGAGTTTAGGCATCAGTACTTATATAAACCGCCTCCCATCCTTTCCATCTGGTGATTCTAAGGAGCAGCAAGGGGTGAAAACCAGTTTCATCCCTTACTCACATATTAAGTATACTTTTTGATGTGTCTTTTTATAAGTTTCCATTAAAAATCTCACTAGATTGCAGCAGTTACTTCATCTGGTATAGGACCAAATGGCAATATAGGTTTAAGCTTAACAAAATCAACTAACTTTAAAACTAACATGATATGGGTATCTGTCTTAGGATAGCTGATCAAATATAAATAAATTTTATAAACTTCCTCCTATTTCTCCAACTGTTTCTCATTCACATTTAAAGAGCTAATAAAAGTTTTTTCTTTAAAAAGTCGGTATTTTCAATGACGTATTACACTACCATAAAAAGCTTATTTTTTCCCAGCAATATATATATATATATATATATATATATATATATATATTTTTTTTTTTTTTACAATGCTAAGTATTTTCTCAATAGTCTTACTATTGCCAAATAATTTACTCAATTTTTTTCTGCCCATGACTTATTACTTACCCTGAGCAAGTCATCTATACGACCTTCCTTCTTTTCCAGGTCCTGGTTTTTATTACTTTCTAATGCTGCTAATTTCAGCATTGTAAGATCAGTCTAAATGAAAGAAAGCTATTTTATTATCTCCATTATATACATACATACATACATATACATATATACATATATATCATTGCATGCAGACATAAAATTAAGATTTTGCTCTGATTAAAAAGCAAAGAAAATGTTAAGAGTTTGTATGTGTGTATATATGAAGGTATCCCAAAAGGTTTAGTTTTAACTTTTAATATTTTCAAAAGTACAAGTGCTACAAACTTAAAAAACATTTAAAAGGTTATTTAAAATTTTAGAATATTGATATGTTGTTCATTAAAATCCAATATAACCACTACTTTGTGCTATCAACTCTAGCTGATTTTTGAACATGTCAAAAACTTTCATGAAGTGTTTGCTGACTGAAAGCAATAAATCTGTAAATCCTCGCCTAAACATTATCCAAACAAAGAAGTTTTGATGCATGCACAACAGTCTGGACAAGACCTGACAAAAAAAGTCGAAAGGCAATAAATTGCACAACTAAGGTGGTAAGCAAGATGATCTACTTCTTCAATCCCTGGTCTGAGACACTGTCATCCAAAAACTGTCACATGTATAAAGTTAAAATGAAAAAGTACTCAAAATCCATAAAACTAATTATAAAAGATAGCTAATTAATTTTCAAATGATTTTTGTAAGTGTGTTAAGTATATATGAATATACAAAAACAGACACCCAAAATGAACTGCTTTAACGTCCATTTGTAACAAATATAACACCTTCATGAAGATATCAATTATATGTACTTTGATATTAAGTTCAGAAAGAATCAATAAACAGGATAGACATGGTTGTTCTATTTATTTAATTTGCTTAAAAGATACATATATTTAATCACTGTGTAACAAAGGACAAGCTGATAGTAAATTAGTATTTCAATTTCTCACCCCCTATAAATTGTTTCTTTTTGTTTAGTAGTTAGCTTTCTTGACATAGAATTTTACTTTATGACTACATCTAAAACAAAGAGAAGACATCTTATTTGTGATTACAAAGTTGGTCACTGGTTTCTTATAAGTCATACAAAGAAATTTTAATTACAACTTACCTGAGTAATTTTAAAGGATAACTGCTTTGGTTGTAAAACAGGGTGGTCCCCAAAAGCTAATGCAGTAGGAGAAGGGCTATTCGGTCGAACCTTCATAAAATATTAAAAGTTTTACATTAGCAAGGGAAAAAAAACAGGCTTCTACCTCACAACTAAACATTTCTTAAATTTTTATCAGGAAATTAAATAAATTAAAATAAAACTGACTTTTTAAAACTTCTAATCACCATTTATTCAATAAGCATTCACCTCCTTCACATCAGGCCCAGTGAAAGAAATAACCAGCCATATATTTCCCACCCTTGACAGCTTCCTTTATAGGGCCATAAAAGAAAATTTAATGTTTTCAATCTGTTGAATATAATAAGGCCAAATATATCATTTTAAAACAAAAATATTAAAAACAGATTATGAGGGTTCAAAAGTAAAACTAAAAGGACTTAATACAGAACTCTTTTAGTACTAGGGACAATAATGCACGCCCATATGTAGTACAGTATCATTCACTGACAAGTGTCATGGTTTATCTATGCACTAGTTTTAAAATACATTCATTGAAAGCAGCAGGTTATATTCTGTACCAATGCTATCACTACAACTCAAAGTTATTGTTGTATCTTATGCTTTACTTGGTATATAACAATATGATGTGCCCCAAGGTACAAAATGAGTAAGACATAAAAAAGCATATGTCTATAGACAGGACTAGGAGGAGACACTGGAAGTAAAAACAGGGTACTTGAATAAATAAGAGATACTCTGATTTTTTAAAGTCTTTAATTCATCTTTAAATTACTGAAAACCAACATTGTTTTATGGTTAGACAATGAACTTTCACATAATGAAAGTAAAAATATAAAGTGAAATACAAAATCCAACACAAAATAATTTGTATAAAAGAACTAGATCTTAAAAAGCTAGAAACAAACCAAAAAGTATTTATGAGATTTTTAGGTCCAAGATCCTTCTCCTATACCAAACTAAACTATCTGAGGCTGATGGCTGCCTATTCTTTTCTCAAGGATCCCCAAAAGGAATTATGCTATCATTTCAGTGGTAAGAAATTTAACTGATAAGAATGTTAGACATTAGAAATCAGTAACCATATGGACTGATACAAAGGATTCATTTTAGTCCACAGACTCAACAGCATTCTTTTACAGAAAACATTAACTTCTTGGATATAATTAACTTAGTAAATCTTTAAGTTAAGAATCTCACTTTCTGAAATAAAGTTCTAATAGCATCAAATCATTAAAAAAGATTCAACTCACCTTACAGAATAATTTTTTTAAAAGATAAACACTAATATATAAAAAGTCCCCAATAAAGACAACAAATTATAAAAGTTATTCATTCAATATACGTAACATCTGAGACATAAGACTACACATGTAAAACTTACAGATGAGGAAGGAGTGGAATGTGAATGTGAATTCTGAGGAGAACGGATTGCAGGAGGTATACCTCTTACTGGACTGGAGCCATTCCCACCTTGGTACTGAGGGAAAAAGAAAAAATATCTATTTATTAACAGAGGTTTAGACAGATGCTATTTTAGACACAGCATTATGAATAAATTTAAACATATCTTATCATTATTATTGTGGCAGACTCAAAGACAAATTCCCCTAAGGCGAAAAATGTATTTCATTTTTCTTCCAAATTTTAGAACAGTTCCCTTATAAATGTTTGTTAAACCAGCATGATCCTTAATCCCAAAAAACTTTAACATGTTTACATGTAGGTGTTAGTGAATATAATCAACCATCTTAAAACAGAACTGTCATTCTCAAGATCTGTTAAATACCCAAACGTTCATAGCACTACATAAAAGAACTATATGGACCAAGTCCCCTTCCTTTTTAACAGCACAAAATCTAATAAAAATCAATCCTTTTTTACATGCATGACATGCATTACAGTGCATGACATAGCTGCATACGAAGAGAAGCCATCTAATCTGCTTCACAGCTTTCTCATTTCTCATGTTTTCTGAACAAAGAATGGGAGGAGAAACCAATTTACTGCTGATGGCTTCCTCTCAGGGAATCAGGTATGAACAAGAGATGGGGACTTTCTAATGTGCTCATTTTAAAAAACTTCCTGCAACATAGGGACTCTGACTAAATTTTTTTATCTGTAGTGCCTAGCATAATGCTCAACACATAGTAGGCATTCAAGACACCTGAGATTTATCTGAACTGATTCTACTTTTGGTAAAGATTTTTAAATGATATTGACACTGAAGGACTGACCTCAACTAATGGGCATTAGGTGTATCTTATAGTCAGCAACTGTTTTACCTTATATTCTGTAAACCCAAGAAAGAAACACAAAGGAGAATAAAAAAAAATATTCTGGAAATGTAGGCCTTTCCCTAATCAGCAAATTCTGCTCTCTCAAGTAAATACAAATATTTGTTGTTTTAATAATCACTTTAATATTTTGTAATTTAAAACTGGTAGTTAGAAATGTTTCTGTGTAGAAGCAAGGAAACATTCCAAATTGGGTAAGAATTTGAATTTACCACTGTTTATTATTTTCAGGGACTCTTTTAGATTCCCATCTCTGTCATTATTTATATTGGAGATTTCACATGCATATTTATATGTTATATTTATATACTTATATATATTTATATTTACATATGGAGATATACTATTATATATGGAGATATACTATTATATATGGAGATACACTATTATATCTCCATCCACAGGGCTCAACTATTGCTGTATTACAATAAAGCCTATACTGACAGCAGAAAGAATTCTGAAGTAGAGGCTGCTAGACTTGAAGTCCTACTCTTTGCTCTTCCATTTGGAATTTGCCTTTGGGTAGGCTACTTTACATCTCTGGTCTTCAGTTTCCTCATCTGTAAAATAGGACTACTAATACCTATTTTGCCTATCTCCTGGGCTGCTGTAAGCAAATATGTTAGAGTGTAGTTTGAAAATTATGATGTGTCATGTCAAAGTAAAAATAAATACTAATGTTCTTAGGAAGACAAGACATCACATAGTACTGAAGTTCTGCTTTAATCAAGTAGATAATCAAAGTTGACCTTATGCTTCAAACAAATTATCGTCCATAGCAAAATTATAATAAGAACTGAAGATATTCATCAAAAACTTACTTCAAAATAGTCACTAATTTTGTGGCCACGTCCCCCAATACTTTTCCCTAAAATATAAAAGGGAAAAAATTTATAGTCAGTCATAACTATCTATGATATACAACATCAGAAAGAAAATGTGCCAAATTTAACTTCCCTAATTAAAAGAATATGATGCTTTAGTTGGGTAGTGATGGGCATCAAAGGAATATTAAGTAAGAGTCCTTAGAGGGTCAGATGCCAACTTCAGAAATCCAAAAATCAAATGTTGTATCAATAGATACAGGTCAATTTTTTAAGGTCCCAATAACAGGAGATCAAACAAATCACATTAAAGGATCTGCTTTAAAAACTACATTATTTATATTGCTCAATGGCTACTAATTTCATAAAAGCAAAGCAACGAATTAAAAAAAAGAAAAGACAAGTGGCAGCTGCATAACTGACAAACCAATTCATGTCTGTAAATAATAATAAAGCTTGGTCAACACAAACCGTAACAAACTGACAATAACATGCTTTAATATGAACGCTATTTGGTAAAATGTTTTAATTTTCTAAAAGGTATTTCCAAATTAAAAGGATTTTTAAAAATAAACTAGATTTCAAATATTGTTCTTATATGATCATATTGATAAAGTGATCCATATTATTACAGATCACAGTTCTTTAATTAGAAGTTTTGCTCTAAAATGGACTTTTCATCAGTTTTATGAATACTGAATTAAAAAGTTGCTAAGAAATACAACTTTTTTGGATGGGAGGCATCCATCCTTCATTGGAATTATACTGAATACACAATTTCTTCAAGTTTCAAAAGAAAAACTAATGATATCACAAAGTCAAAATCTTTGGATAATACAAACATACACATTTACCAATTCAATACTGACTTATCTACATTCATTGATTTTATTCAACAAGATTTCTTGAGTGGTAACTACGTGCTAGGCACGACTGAGATGAACAAAAGATATATTTAAAAGTTCAGCAACCTTAAATTCCTTTTTGGGACAAGGCAGGGGGAAATCTTTAAAAAATTAAGAAGTAATCATGACTATAAATACTACCTAGAAATTTTGAACAACGGTTTTATACAGATTTATTCTGAGGTCAGAGAAGACTATAAAGGTTTTATATTTCCCTTCAACCTGTAACTTCCCTGCAGATTCTGAAGAGGTGCTATCTTTTAATGAAGACAGAGACTTTTTCTGGTTGCCTACCCGGAAGCTATTTCCCCAATTCTTTTCCCCTAATTAAATCCAAATTTTGTTGTTAGCATTCCCTCCTCTATATAGCACATGTAACTTCAGGGCAGTCTGACTCCTATCTGGCCCCCATTCCTAGTTTCCCTTCTCTCCTGATCAAAAATCCAATTTTGTTCAGGTATCTTGCCTTGTCCACAAGGCATATATATTTCTAAGGGAAACTTTACTGTGTTTTCAATTTCAGAGATGGGCCTAATTTTAAAGGCAATAATACCTCTCCTAGACATAACTGGTTTTGGAATGGACATATGACCCAATTCAGGCCAAGAAGATGACAGGAGAGGTTTGCTATGGACTTGAAGAAGCTTACTTCAAAGGAAGAAGGAAAAGAAAACAACAACAAAAACAAAGCACATGCACAGAAAGCTAGCCTCTCTCTAAAGCAAATATGAGAAATATGTGTGGAAAGTGAAATGAGTAAATGTAATCAGAACTGGCCACCATCCTAACTAAAAACATAAGAGAAAAGTAGACAATGCTGTGGATGGCAGACCACAAAGAAAAAATGTGGCTTCTTACAGAGACAGGTTCAATCAACCAACCCAGAAGTCCCAGCCTATTTTGGGACCTGCTTTTAAGTGAGTTTTAAAATTTGAAGATGGAACTATCATAACCAATAACTAAATCAATCTCCAAGTCCAATAACCACAACTTGGGGAAACTACACCAAAATCCAAAAGGACCTCGGGGCCGACTGAGCTACAAAGTACCATACACTCAAAGAAAAGTGCCAGAGTGACTCAACTCCCTCTTTCCATAAAGACATTTGCTGCCAATATGTTACAGTGCCACATGTGAAAACTAGTAAGCCATGGATTCATGGCCTTAGACTCTGTGGCTAAGAGTGGCTCCAAAACACATAATATATGTATAAAATCATCATGACATACGATTTAAGAGCCCAATTTATTGTATTTAATTTTGAGCAGCCAAATTAAATGACAATACTATTTTGTCTACTACAAGAAGTTTTGTAGTCTAATGAAAGTAATATTCTTACCTTATAACACAAAATGCAGGTGTGCAAAATAGGATGAAGAACAGGTATGGAAAGAAAAAGACGGTGCTTTAACGAAGTATCTATCATTTTTACATAGTCTTCTTTAAACAAAAGGGATGAGTAAGTTTGGGTACTTGTTTCACAGCAAGATCTATAGTTCTTATTCAAAACCAAGAAGCCATTTCAATACCATAATTCATATAAAAAGAGAAAAATGAAAGGTGATAAAGGTAATGCTTGCCAGGTCTAGACGTGACACTTGTCTAATTCTCAAATTTAAAAAATAAGGGAAATGTCAAAAAGCCTAACAACAGTAACCACAAACTAACTACCTGTGATACAAAAAGATTCCAATTTCATATTATCATTATTTCTTATACAAAATACATTCCTATACTATTATTAATGCAGAAACTACATGGTATCTATAGAAATCACAAAACCATGAAATTATTTTTTTACAGTTAAATTATTAATTGATTCAAAATCAGAGTATCTAATTGTAAATGCCTCTTTGGCTCTGAGGAAGAGTTTGCTTCACTTACCCTGACTACTTTCATTCTGGTTTTCTGCTTTTCTCTTTCTTCCTCTGGATGATTCTGATTGTTTCTTCTCTGGTGTCTACAGAAAGCAAGTTAACAGAACTTTATAGTTTTAACAGACAAAATTATTACAATCAGCATAAAAGTCCTTTTTATTTTTGAAATAAAAATTTTTGTTCAATAGTGTTTATGCAATGTAAATGTGTAATTATTTCCATAAAATTTACTTAAGCTAAAATTTCCATTGTGTAAACTTTTAAAATTTGAAGTGTTAATTTTGTATACATTACTTGAAATTTATGTTTACAAAATTTGACTTGAGGTAGATGAAAAAAATCTGAGAGTAATCAACCTTCAAAAGACGTCCTTAAAATTCTTAATTGGCTAGGGCAAAAAAATCCCACAAAATAACAACAAAACACATATGTTTTTCCTATTAAATTTTCTACTCTTCATATGTATTTAGTTTATAAGAGTAAATAAAACCTGGATGAGAAAAAAAGCACAGAACACAAACTTTGATCTATATATAATCCCTAATAAAAAGGACCATTCACCTAAATGCCTAAAAATGATTATCCAACAACCATCATAGCAAATTTGTAGATTATGCCCTAAATCAGAGGTCTGCAAATTACAGCCAGTTGGCCAAATTTGGCTGGCCACCTTTTTTTGTAGAGTACATAATCCAAGCATAACTTTTATATTTTTAAATGACTGAAACATATAAAAACCAAAATAATATTCTGTGATACGAAAATTATAAGAAATTCAAATTTCAGTATCCATAAATAAGGTTTTATTGGAATTCAGCCACACTTACTCATTTATGTATTATCTATAGTTGCTCTTACACTACAAAAGCAGAGTTGAGTAGTTTGAGTAGTTCTAACAGAAACAGTGTGGTCCATAAACCTAAAATATCTGGCCCTTTACAGAAAAAGTCTGCAGACCCCTCTCCTCAGTGATGGCTTATTCTCAAATTACAGCTTTGCTCTTTTAACTGATAGAAAGTATTTTCATCAAGCTAAACAAATAAGTAATTTCTATGGAGTCTGACAGAATGTTGTGCTTAGTAGAAAATTAAAACCAAGAGGAAATGTGCACAAGTCAATGGCACAGGGCCCTCAAACACTAGAAGTTTGGCATATACATCTGGTGCCAGAACAAAGAAAATCTGAATGAATGAAACATCAAGGCAACTTAAAATAAATCTCTAAAGGCAATGTAGTCCACCAATAAGGAAAGAACTTAATCTATATTTTGATGTCTCTGAGTAGTTCTATGATTAAACAGCATGAATGACAATATACAACCTAACTCATACTAAGCATCTACGGTTTCTCTAAGTATTATCTTGGGCATTTTAAGTTTTATCACTGCCATTTGTCAACAAGATAACAGATACAGAGAGGTTTAAGTAAATCTTACTAATTTCTGAACTCTTTCAAGACAGAAGTTATATCTTCTCCCCACTTACCCTTCCACGCCAAGCATATAGTTATTACTTGATAAATACATGAAGATTAAGTAACTGACTGAAGGTAACCAGGATTCAAATCAAACTCAATTCTGTACATTTCCAAGGCCTAAATGCTCTTTTTATTCTCTATATGTCATGATTATATGTCCTACATCACAAAGTAACTAAATTAATGAACTATACAAAAATATTTCAAATTTTCATTAAGTTTATAAATAAAATTCATTATATCCAATAAATCACCTATGTGTTTTCACATCACAAGCCTGAGATCTTAAAAAAATCCATCCTAACTAGCAATCTATTCAGGAGGTATACTGACATACTAGCAATTTAGGGTAAACAGTTCACTGGTTTAATTTCATTGTCAAAATTACCAAACTCAAATTTAAACAATAACCAATCTTCTGTTTTCTTTGGAATAAAATTACCACCAAATTAAAAATTCTAAGTTAACAGTTTTATAAAGAACACTAAAACCTATTAAAACAAAGGAGGATTCCCAAATAACAATTTATTCATATACCTCCCAATTTAATCTACATAAAAATATAATTTAAGGTCAAGGAAATATGGTTTTTCAAAACAGAAAACAGAACATTATGGTTTAATATTATATTTAAGCATGGCACAACCCCATTTGATTGCCATCTTAAATCCTGACTAGCTACTTTTGAATAAACAAAAAAGTCACACAGAATAATAAAATTCTGGAAGTTATATTGGAAATATTGTCTTTCTAGAAAACTAATGAATATATAATGTTGTAAATGGCTCTGTGTCATTTTCTAAAGTATATTCCAGGGAACACAGGTCAGCAAGAGACTGAGAGCTACATTTTAAATGGAAGGATACAAGGGTGGTTCAACTGAGGGTGAACAAAGTTAGATTTATTCACCACAGAGCTTCTAAGAACCATTAAAATGCTAACCCTCATTGGCCATCTCCAAAAGGGGGATGGGAGGATGGAAAGATACAGTATACGTAGGAATTCTCAGATTTATTTGGGATAATATTCATTAAATACTTCACTGGATATAGACTTCAAGATATTTAAGGTCTTTTTTGTGTGTGTGTGTGACATATAGGTTACTTAGTGAAAAACTTTTTCTCCAAGGAAAAAGTTCCCTAAATTTAAAATTTTCTGGAATGGGGAAGTGGGACAGTCTTTTGGGGAAAGTGTCACTTTGCTTAAAACAAACAAACTCTCAAATGCATAACATTTATAGCAAAGAAAAAAAGGTAAGAGATTTCCCTCTTTTAAACCAGAGAAGAATCTGAGGAAGGAGGATGAAAAGAAAAAGGATGATGAATGGAAAAAAAGGATGACAGGACTAAACAATTTTAAGACTAATCTAATACTAATGTGGGTAAGAAGTTAGAAATAGTAAATATAAAACTGAAAAGCTGAACAAAGCAAAAGATGAGAAAGGGAAAGCTAGATATACCTAAATTAGCCTAAGTAAATGTAGGCAATACAAACACATCATTTTGCCTTCCCACAAACTTTAATCTTATTTTACCCATGTCTTGGTATGACTACCTGGTGCTGACCTTTGACCTCATTCTCACCTCAAAGAATTTAGGGTTGTTCTGTCAGCCCTAATGGACCATAATTTCCTAAAAACCAATTATCGTGGGTCTCTGAAAATACAGACTAAGAATTCAACTCTGGGTCCACTATTTACTACAACCTTCAGCATGTTACTTAACCCAAAGCTCAATTTTTTCATCAACTTTAAATGTGATAATATAGACATAAAAGGACTGTAGGGATTAAATGAGACACATACCAGAAACATACTAGCATAGCATCTGGAACAGAGTGTATATTCTATATCAGTAAGCACCCAATTAATTATCTAAACTGAACGGCTATCCTTCTATTACTCCAAATATCAGTGTACTTTTCTGTTTTAAAACTTCAATCATATTAAATGATTAGCAGCTTCTGCCCTAATAGTTTACAAATAACTTGTGTGGCTTGTAAAATCCTTGTCAAGGTCCCATTCAACTCTGATCTCTACCAGCCACGGAACTTGCAGTCTAGGCCCAAAGTATTACATCACTAACCCTCAGGCAAATGTGCTTTAAAGTTTTCTCCTTTTGAATCAAATAATCTGAGTAACACCTATGTTGGAAAAAACCAAAAACTTTCAATGAAGCCTACTGCTGCCAATTTTCCTGAGTCATCCTTTGTATACTGGCCTTATTTGGAGATTTAAGAACTTACCGATTGAGGACAGGCAAAAAGTCACCAAGTATTTAATCTCTAAAATGGCTCATCACTGAGGAAAAATTCAGAATATCTGCGATTTTCAAATTGTACCCCAGAGACATCTTAAGGGAGAGGAGGTTGTACCTCAAAAGTTACTGAAGGGAAGGAAGGCGCAGGTGGCTGAGCTAAGGTTCTAGCCACCAGAGATATATCCTAACTCACCTCTACCCCTATCTCTGCAAACACAGTATCTCTTATTTTAATATCAAGATTCTATATTAAATTTACTTCAAAGAAAGAACTCAATGGCCTTAAAAAGGTTTGAAAAACCACTGATGCTGACCAATGATTCCCTAGAAAATCTAAGGGACATTACCCAGGCCACCTTTGTATTTTTGTAAGGTGTAAAATTTGTACATGTTAAGCATTTTAAATAGAACATTTTCAAGCTTATTACCATTCTCACTAATGTTATCACTTCTTTTCTTTTTTTGTATTTTTTTATTGAAGTATAGTCAGTTTACAATGTAAGGTCAATTTCTGTTGTACAGCCTATCACTTCTTTCTTTTCTCTACTTTTTCTTAATTATTGTACTATAACTGACCACAATAAAGGATTATCATGTAAGGTTACAAATAGTAGACTTGGCTTTAAAATAAAGATGGAAAGACTACACTAGTTATAAAAAGTCAAAGAATTCTGACATACAGTGAAGCAGTGGTTAGGAGAAAATGTTGAAAGAAGAGATCGGTGTTCTTTAAACCAATTTAGCTTTATAATGCTAATTTGTAATCATATCAAAACCTGAATGATTATTCTGGCATTTAAATGTTTCAAGATATTATGTGAATTTACACAGTATTTTCCAGTAGTCAAAAGTAAGTCCAAAAGACAAAGATATATCTAAAGGACTCAAGTGACAGTGACATATATATAACTAATGCTCCAATTTCATTTGGAATTTAAGTCAATGATTATTAAACAAGGTTTTCATTATCTAATCATGTGGGTTCTTCATTTATCTTACAATAAAAATAAATGTGTCTTTCTTCAATGCAAATAAGACCAAATATAAGAAAATAAGAATCTTAGCACTGTCACAAAATGAGGGAGAGAAATTAATATGGACTGTTCCATGAAAACATATAACCACCTCTATAAATCTCTGATGAGAGAGATACTTTAGATTATTGGCATAAATGCACTATAGAAAATTGTAACAGTATGTGAAAAAATACCAATATACCACCAAAGAGGAGGGAGTGGATATTAAAGCTTATTCTTTGACTCTACCTTAGGTAGAGTCCATCAGCCCTGATTGAAGAACAGGTAACAAAAAAGTCAGATAGCATCACCTGTAATACAATTACTACAGTTAACAGACATAGCTATACTTAATTTCTTTCTGTTAAATGAGAAAATACTTCAAAATAGAAAAGTTAGTCTAATATTAAATAATACCTGTAACAAAATATTCAATCCTCAAACTTGTCAGAATAAACTTCTTCTGACTGATTCATTTAGCTAAAGACTGGTTTCAAAAATGCAACTCACTGGCTATCAAAGATTCATATAGTTACTTGGGTATGAAATTCAAGATCACCATATTTTGAACAAACCGCACAGTAAATCTTTTTGCCTGTAGCTGGTAATAACAATGTTCAATTTTTATCCACGTTTCTAGGCAAAATTTGCTGAACTAGATGTGAGACAGGAAAATGAGGGAGAAATCGTTGTTACTTAATGGCACATATCAAAACAGCACTGAACGAAAAATCTGGAGCATTATAAAAATAATCAATGTAAAATACAGTAGGTGTTCTATTCAAGAATATCAAATGTACACAATACCATTTCTTATAAATTATTGCTATAAAAATTAGGCTACAATTAATGCACTATAAGAAACCTGAAATTCTGTAGTAAAAATTTTCTTGCTGCTTTGTATCCAATTTACATTCATATAAAACCTATCATAAAATAAGCATATCCTAATTCTAGGATGATCTTGAGCTGGCATGACCTGAAATTCAGTTTGTCTCAGCCTAAGAGTCAGACTTTAATACCAAGAACAATTATCTGTAAATGTTTGCTTGAATCTTTGACACCTAAAAAAAGATCTGTTATTACTGCTGATTTCAATACTTAGTATAAAAAGTTTATGTATGCAACACTTTTATCCTATCACCAAATAAGAGCATTTTCTTGCTGTTTCGAGTAAATCCAATCAACATATCATCAATTTTGAGTGTAGCCTATTTTCTACGGTATTGCATTTATTGTTCAGCAATACATAATATCAAAGATGGTGGAGAGCCAAAAAGATGAAACTGGATAACTCTCAAAACGTATGCTGCCTTACAAGTAAAAGTGTGCCAGCTCACAACATTTTAAAAAGCCTCGAGGATTTTTACTCCCTCTACAACTACATTA
The DNA here is from genome assembly GCF_009834535.1 of Camelus ferus. Lineage (NCBI taxonomy): Eukaryota > Metazoa > Chordata > Mammalia > Artiodactyla > Camelidae > Camelus > Camelus ferus. Next base: position 45,013,019 of record NC_045700.1, read on the forward strand.
GCACCTAAAAAATATGATACTAAATCAATCTTAGTCTCCATTTTTAAAAACTACCTTGCCATCCTCACAATTGTACTTATTCTTAAGCTCCTCCTATCACCAGGACACATTTTAATTTACATTCATGTAAGCTGAAAAGGTGCATACTAAGTCCTCAATATTGATAAAGTACAATTTTGTTTGTCATTTTCTTATAACTTAATTACATAACGTAACTATATCTTGGCATTTTCCTTCTCTGGTTTTCCCTCTGACTTAAGGCTTTATTTTTAAATAGTACAAACAATAAAACTGGAAAAAAGCTGGACTTCCTCCTTTGTTCATATTAGTTTATAAGTAAAGTTTTCAAATCATACAATCAGAATAAAACAGCCATACAGAGCAACTGCTGTGGGGGAAAATGCAAATTTTCAAGATAATTTAGTCTGCAAATGTTGGCATCTTGAGAGTAACTATAACAGTAAAATTTAGAAAGTGATTTCACAATTCTTCTCCCATTGTGACACTCATGATGAAGTAACATGATCCTGTATAATATCCCTATAGATACTAGTTTAACATGAATCCCTAGGTCCTTATATGAAGACATAAAAATTATGTCTTTGGGATAGACATTTTTAAGTGTAAATGCTGTGCCACAATATTTAAAATTTTAAAGATACTGCAAAATTGTACTATCAAAGGCGAGATCAATCTGTATGCACATGACACCATAAAAGAATGCCCACCAATCCTATAAGATGTGTCTATTCGATGTGTTTAAAAAAAAAGTGTTATTTCATTTTACTGTTTTCTCTACAGCAATATTGCATTTATAGCCCAAAAAAAGTGGTTTGTTTCATTTCTTAAAAGAAACTGTTCTATTATTTATCTATCAGCACTGATTCTCAATGTTGGCTACACAACATAATCCACTTACAAAGCTTTTATTTAAAGCTCATGCTGGCACCCCTAGTCGAAATCCAAACAAACCAAAGGAATCTTTATTTTTAAAAAGCTCCAAAAGTGATGCTGTTGTATCATCAGAATTAGCAATAGTCAATCTAATACATATCACGTATTTCTTGCACACTTCACTTTAGAGAATCTCTAAAATTAGTAAGTTATTCTTTAAATAGTCTTCCATTAAGAATTACAGACCAAAATTGTGCCATATAGCAGAAAATTCATTAGGACTTGATAAGTCTAATGGGTTGTCATGGTTACTCAGTTATTTTAGAAAATGAGAATTAATTTTAAAGAAAATTAGTAAAATAGTCACTGTTCTGCTGATATAAAAATACATCTAATATTAAAAAAAACTCTAATATAGTATAGGCATACCTCATTTTATGGAGCTTTGCTTTACTGTATTTTGCAGATACTGCACTTATTACAAACTGAAGGTTTGTGGCAACCATCACCTAGCAAGTCTTTTGGCACTTTTCCAAGAGCATTTGGTTACTTCCTCTCTCTATATTACATTTTGGTAATTTGTGTAATATTCCAAACTTTTTCTTTATTATTATATTTGCTATGGTGATCTGTGATCAATGGTCTTTGATATTACTATAATTGTGTTGGGGCACCACAAACTGTGCTCGTACGACAGTGAACTTCATCAGCAAATGTATGTGTTCTGACTTACTCCACCAACCAGCCATTCTCTCCCTCTCCTTAGTCCTCCCTATCCCCTGAGACACAACAATATTGAAAGTAGGCCACTTAATAATCCTACAATGGCCTCTAAGTGTTCAAGTGAAAAGATGAATTGCAAAAAGCTAAAAATGATTAAGCTTAGTGAGGAAGGCATGTCAAAAGCCAAGACAGACTGAAATGCTAGGCCTCTGTGCCAAACAGTTAGCCAGGTTGTGAACTGTAAAGAAAAAGTTCTTGAAGGAAATGAAAAGTGCTACTACAATGAACACAGAAATGAAAAGAAAGTGAAACAGCCTCATTGCTAATCTGGAGATTTTTTTTTTAGTGGTCTGGACAAAAGATCAAACCAGCCACAACATTCCCTTTAGGCAAAGCCTGATACAGAGCAAGGCCTTAAGCCTCTTAAATTCTGTGAAAACTGAGAGAGGTGAGGAAACTTCAGAAGAAAAGTCTGAAGCTAGCAGAGGTTTAAGGAAAGAAGTCAATAAAAGTGCAAGACAAAGCAACAAGTGCTGATGCAGAAGCTGAGCAAGTTCTCTGGAAAATCTAACTAAGATAATGGATGATGGTGGCTACACTAAACAGTGAATTTTCAGTGTAGATGAAATAGCCTTCTACTGGAAAAAGATGCCATCTAGGACTTTCACAGCTAAAGAGGAGAAGTCAACGTCTGCCTTCAAAGCTTCAAAGGACAGGCTGACTCCCTTTTTAAGGGTTAATGCAACTGGTGATTTGAAGTTGAAGCCAATGCTCATTTGCCATACCCAAAATCCTACAGCCCTTAAGAATTTATACTAAGTCTACTCTGTCTGTGCTCTATAAATGGAACAACAAAACCTGATGATAGTACATCTTTTACAATGTGGTTTACTGAATATTTTAAGCCCAGTGTTGAGTCCTATTGTTCAGGAAAAAAGATTCATTTCAAAATATTACTGCTCATTGATAAGATAAACATTTTCATGTCTGCTAACACCCATTCTGCAGCCCATAGATCAAAGAGTAATTTCAACTTTCAAGTTTTATTATTTAAGAAATACATTTCTTAAGGCTATAGCTGCCATAGATAGTAAATGGAAAACCTTCAGGAAAGGATTCACCATTCTAGATGCCATTAAGAACATCTGTGATTCATGGGAAGAAGTTAAAATATCAATATTAACAAGAGTGTCAAAGAAGTTGATTCCAACCTTCAATGATGACTTTGAGGGGTTCAAGACTTAGGTGGGAGAAGTAACTGCAGGTGTGGTGAAAATACCAAGACAACTAAAATTAGAAGTGGAGCCTGAAGATGAGACTGTATTGCTGCAATCTCATGATAAAACTCTGATAGATGAAGAGTTGCTTCTTACGAATGAGCAAAGAAGTAGTTTCCTGAGATAGAATCTCCTGGTGAAGATGCTATGAAGACTGTTGAAATGACAACAAAGGATTTAGAATATTACATAAGCTTAGTTGATAAAACAACAGCAAGGTTTGAGAGGATTGACTCCAATTCTGAAAGAAGCTCTACTCTGGGTAAATGCTACCAAACAGCACTGCATGGTACAGAGAATTCATTCATGAAAGTTACGAGTCAATTAATGCGTAAACTTCATTGTTGTTCTATTTTAAGAAATTGCCACAATCTCCCTAACCTTAAGCAACCATCACCCTGATCAATCAGCAGCCATCAACATTAAAGCAACAAGACCTTCTACCTTATAGCATAGGAAACTGTTTTCAATATCTTGTAATGGCCTATAATGAAAAAGAATCTGAAAAGGAATATAAATATATATATAAATGCATCACCATGCTGTACACCAGAAGTTAACACATTTGTAAATCGACTATAATTCAATTTTTAAAAAACCAAAAAAAACCCTCCACTATGCTGTAAAAAGGTTACAACTTGCTGAAGGCCCAGATGATGGTTAGCATTTTTTAGCAATACTATTGCTACAAAACTACTATTTAATTTTTAATTAAGTATGTACATTGTTTTTTCAGATATAATGCTATTGCACACTTAACAGACTACAGTATAGTTTAAACATAACTTTTATATGCACTAGGAAACCAAAAAATTCATGTGGTTCACTTTACTGTGATACTCACTTTACTGCAGTGGTCTGGAACTGAACCTGCAGTATCTCCAAGGTATGCCTGTACATGACACTGAAACTAAATTTCTCTGGAATGTCAATTTGTACTGAATGCCCTTAAATCTAAAAGCAATACTTATCAGAAAAAAAATCTGTTAAGTACTGTTAGTCCAGGCATATCCTGGACTAGGAAATTCGATGATTCCTATACATCATTTTATTCCACCATCTTAGCCGAGATCTACTATGAATCACCTTAAATCTAAATATTTCCAAAAAAGAAACCACTTTTTTCAAAAGACTAACTTAGGTCATTTGTCTAACTAATAAGTTATACACTATCTTAGTTACTCAGAGATAGAACAAAAATTGAGGGCATCACTTTGAAATAAAACACACATTGGAATCAGAATTCTGACTGCTCAGAAAGAGAAAGACAAATGCCATATTAAATCATTCATATGTGGAATCTAAAATATGACACAAATGAAACTATTTATGAAACAAAAACAGACTCAGACAAAGAAAACAAACTTACGGTTACCAAAGGGGAAAGGGGGTGACAGGGATAAATTAGGAGTTTGGGATTAGCAGATACAAACTACTATACCTAAAACAGATAAGCAACAAATTTCTACTATATAGCACAGGGAACTATATTTAATATCCTGTAATAAACCATAATGGAAAAGAATATGAAAAAGAACATATATATAGATATATAATACATATATAACAATCACTTTGCTGTACACTAGAAACTAACACAACATTATAAATCAATACTTCAATAAAGAATAAAATGTTTTATCAAAGAATTTTGATGGTTAAATTACTATCTGTGGGCAAATCAATGTCTCCGGGCTTCCGTTTTCATACCTAGAAAAGTGAACCTTATAGAGTAGTAATCTAGCTCCACAGGTAACACACTAAAACTTTATTTTCTCTCCTTCATTAATGTTGTGATTCTCAACCAGAGGAGATTTGCCTCCACTCCCAAAGGATATTTGGTAATTTCCGGAGACATTTTTGGTTGGGGGGCAGCAGTGGGCTACAGATGCCTAATGTATTAGGCAAAGATGCTGCTAAGCATCCTATGTTCCAGGGAACAACTCCCTACCCATCCCAAGAATTATCTGACCCCAAATGTCAATAATGTTAAGGTTGAGAAACCTTGCTTTGATGAATACATAAGAATCACATGCAGCTGACACAAAAACTACCTATATATTATGCTACAACTAAAGTACACTGTTAAGTATATTCATTCAACAAATATTTACTGAGCACCTACTATGGTAAAGTGCTATACCAGGTTCTACTTCAAAGTATGTCTTCATTCTTAAAATGACCGGGCATTTTTCTCTTCCTATCTTGTCTTCATCAATCAGCTTAGAACTTTCTTGCTCTTGCTAAATATACTTTAAAAAAGGGAAACATTTAATAGCTGTGTGTTTGCTGGCTAAATAAATGGCTTACAGAATCAGTATTTCAAGATTTATTGATTTATAAGAAATCAAAAGATTATCTAGTCAGAGTAGATCAGGGTTTCCAAGAAGGGAGCCTGGGTGCTTTTATTTTGAAAAGGTGATTCTGACAGACAGTCCTCTACCTTTATGGAAACAGAAGCACAGGGCCAGTCAGTATCAGACCCTCACGTGGTTTTTTCCTTCCAGGAGACTATGGACACACATACTCAACCAGGAAAGACCCATTTCCTTAGCTGTGAACCCTATCATATAACGTATTACAGGATTAGACGTTCTATAACTTCTATCTGAATATACCTCCTATAAGAGCAAGTCCTTTAATGTTTAGTGGTAGAATTAAAAACAGTTTTCTCTTTTTAAATAAAAGGAAAATTTACAAAGTAATTCCTGGTATTTCACAGGAACTGTCATTTGTTAAGTTTGAATATTAGTCTTAGTAGGGAGAGAAAAAGCAAACATGCCCCTACTGAGAAAATGTTCTTATTAGTGCTAAAAAATACACCATTCTGCATATACACAAAGTACTATCCTTCAAAATAACATTGTTACTGTACATTGTATATAGCAACACTGTTATCCATAGTGTCTTAGTAAAACAACAGACAATAATACCTGGTAAGGTTTAGGGTTTGGCCCACCTAACACAGTAAGAATAAGTGAGAAAATACTGCCAGAAGGAAGATAAGTAAAGGAAAAGACAGAGGAACTAATCAGGTAGAAAGCCACAAAGATCATTTATCAGGCTAAAACATTTCTGAAAATAATGTAGGCTACAGGATACAAAGACTATTTCTTCAGATTGATGAGGCACTAAACTAGGTATCTAACAATCTTGAGAAGCTAAACAGATTTAAACAATAAAGTAAAAAACAAGGTAATTCATTCAGGTGGGACTAGGCATAAAAATGTAACTTTCATTAACACTTTATATCACTAAATTAATTTTTCAAGTTTTTCTTCTTTCTTACTGGTTCTCAGACTAACACACTAAAGAAAAGATCTGTCCACAATATAACAAATATATATATATGTAAGTAAAATGAATTGTTTTTAAAAAATTAACCTAAAACCTGAAATTTAAGGCCAGTATTACTGTTATTTTCAAGTAGAATCATAACTTCCAATCAATCCAGAGTATCTAAATGTTCACTGAGGAAATATTATAGCTAAGCTTTAACAGGGGAAAAAGAAATATGATAAAGTAGAGATGGATATGTATGTAAAAACAAGATAAAAACAGAAAATGCTCTCTTAATCCAGCCAACTCACTAAAATCAGAGACTTCCTATTTGATCAATTTATATATGTTTATGTATAATTTTAAAAATCAAAACAGAATTTTTACATTTTAAAAACCCACTAAAGAACTCCATAAATAATATCACTTGTTCTAGAAATGAAAATAGTACCCCCCCACCACAAAGCCAGGTCTAAGGTAGTTTTATTTCTAATTCTCCAGTGTTATTTTAATTTCTTCTTCCTCCAAAATATGAAACTAAGAAACACACACAACATGGGCCCTTTAAAAATTATTTTTAAAAAAAGAACAGAACAAAGCATTAATGCTTCAAAGTGTCTTCAACACCGTAACTTCAACTCAAATAAAGAGAAGAAAAAAATCTGATTTAAATTTCAAGACTACTTCTAGAAACTAAATTCAAATGAGAAAGCTAATCAGATCCTCCTTCATAAAATGGCCTTCACTGACCAATGTCTTAATAAATTAAGGCAATCACGGCACCATATCTATATTATATTCCTTTTTCATTACAATCATTACAATCCTGAAAGTGCATCTCTAAGTTTAACTGTCTCGATGTAACAACTGTCCCAGATTATGTCTATCTATAACTTAAAATTCTGACTCCTAAATAACTCAAAAATTACAAATGCACTTGGATCAAAAATAAACAGTAATTCAGCATCGGTAGACAGAGGGTTAAAGAACTGACAACTACCCAGAAGGAAGGGGAAAGAAACTTCAGTTCTAGAAAGAGACAATATATTTTAATTACATTCTAATTAATATTTAGTATATTGTCCAACTCTGATTCAGATTATATACAAGCATTATAAAAGATGAATATTAAAAATTAAATTGAGGTAAAATAGAATAATTTGACATATGTCTGCTTTACAAATATTATTACAAGTATATTATTGTATGGAAGGATGCATATAAATATATTTAAATACAATTCAATGATATTTATATTCAGCCCTATATTCGTTCACAAATATGCCAATGTCAGTAAGAAACAAAGCAGAAAAATATATTCTAGGACATCTAAAAGGAAAGGTAGAGAGGAGGAATGGTTATAGTATTAATATTGATTTTAAATTCCAAATGAGCTACAAGATACATAATTTATCTCACCATCTTGGGGTAAGATATGGTGGGGACAGCAACTGTATAGGATTTAGAGCAAGTGGAGAAGGTCTTTATGTTTAGAGAGAAGGGTCCTGCAAAAAGAACTGCAAATAGGTGGATCAAGGCAAGTTCTAAAACTTCAGAAACACTGATAGAAAGAAACAAGGGCTCCTTGTCTCATCTTCATAAAATAATCTGGACTTTCAGCCCGTAGACAGGGCACAAAGACCATGTTTCTAACTCCTTCAGGCATTCTGAAACATTTAAATAAGATGAGTGATCCCTCTTGCCCTGTAAACTCCTCCTAGGTCTCACCCAAAACATTATTATTCTCCTCACACCCACAACCCACTCATGATTCTTTCCTTCAGCTGATAACCTCTATTTTCACTGTGAAGTAAGAGAAAGATTATCAGGTATGGAAGTTCATCTCTTGGAGGAAAGGATGTTCCTAGTCAGTCCTGTCCACAACTAACCCTGTCCACCCAGGTCTGGATCTCACCATTCATACCACCCCCAGGAAAAGGTGTTTAGTTTTTATTCTATCTTCTTCTCTCCAGCACTTGTCCCATCACAGCTCTGCTATGACCTTTCCGCAGCACACGCTACATCAAGTCAAGCCTGTTAGAATAGACTCTAGATACTGCCTCCTATCCTTTACAGTCAAGCTGTTGCCAAGGGTAGTCAATATCTGCTCACTTTCCAATCACTTCTTAATCAAATATCATCTGGCATCTTGCTCCCATTGGTCTACTAAAACTAAGCCTGTGTGACAAATTCTTAGTCACTTTTTTAGTCATTATCCTAATTAATTTTTGTAAGAGTTAATTCTATCATTATTTTCCTCCTTCTCTTTTCCTTCTCCTTTTATCTACCTCCTTACCAGGCTACTACTTTTTATGCACAACACCCATTTTGCTTGCTCAGATCTCCCAGCATTACACATGCTGTCAGGATGAGTTCATCTGTAAAAGCAGTTTTTAAACTTGTGGGTTCCAGAACCCCTCTACAAATTCTTAGAAACTGTTGGACTCCAAAGAGATTTTATTTATGTGGGTCATAACTATTGATATTTACCATTTAAAATTTTTAAAACTAAAGAAGTTTAAAAACACCAGAATATGCAAGCCATAAATCATTAGAGTAATGCTGTTATCACATGTCTTACAGCCTCTGGAAATGTTCACTGTAAACTCATGAGGAAATGAAAGTTAAAAGGCCCAATGTGTCTTAGGCATTATTGTAAAAAAGGCAAATAATGTCTTAGCACTATTATAAAACTTGCTTCGAATTTGTGCACCATGAAAGAGTCCTAGGACCCCCAGGAATCCTCAGACCACCCAAGCCTTTAACATGTTTGCCAAAAACTACTAAGCCTTCATCTTTAGCCTGATCTCTTTCCTGAGTTCCACATAGCTCCTACTGCCTATACTTGGTCATTTCACAGATATTCAAACTCAGTGTTGTCCAGAATTTAATTCATTACCTTCTATGTTAAATCTTTTCACCTTCTCTCTGTGTTGTCTGCCTCAAAGGCACTATGATTCATGTAAAGCTAGCTACTTTTAATTAATCCTAGGCTCCTCCCTTTCCTTCTTTACCTTCATTCAGTCTTCAAATCATACTGGTTCCATTGTTAAAAACTAGTAGAATCTGAGAGCTTGTTAGAAATGCAAACGCTCACCCCAGACCTATAGACGTAAGAACCTCTGGTAATTCACTTGCACATTAAGGTTTGAGAAGCATGGGCCTCGGAGGTGATAGCATCAATAACCAACACTGGAGAATCTGAAGAAGGCAGAGCCATAAGAGGCAAACTTGAGAACACTATAATTAGAACCCCTACCTACGTGAAGGTTTTCCTCCTGTTAAACCTTGGAGGTTTGAAGTTTTGTAAAGGCAGCAGCATTCCTTAACTAAATGATCTTCCCAACTTAGGTTTTACCTCCCTCCCATCCTATCCTCTACACTGCCCTCTGAGGGAAACTTCTTCATCTCTACTGATCTTGTCTTCTCTGCTTCAGTGGCTCCCTATCTCCCAGATAGAAGTCCAAATTCCTTACTATGAAATACAAGGGCATTCAAACCCTGAACTCTGCCTATCTTTCACTATCCTAACATATCTTCTCTATACCAGAAGTTTGCAAACCACTTGGATCACCTAGGGAGCTTGGTATTTTTTTAAGCTCCTCAGGTGAGCTAAAAGTAGTTAAGTTTGAGAATCACTGCCCTACATCTTGAACAAAACTATGTGCCATGTTTCCATGTAAAAGCAAAAGCATATCCTGTCCCATTGCCTGCCTTCTTCTTATACTTTGTGCTTGTCCTCTGGGATGAATCCATAGGCTTTCCTAACTCAACTATCACCTCTTCTTTGAAGGAAGATCTCTCTTTCTCTTCCTTCCCCTCCTTTTCCCTTGCAGGCAGATGGAATTAAGGGTTTCTTGCTCTTTTCTCCCACAGTACCTTGTGCTTATCTCTACTATAGCAAAGTCCACACTATGAAACAGTTTACCTGTCCTAAAAGACGCTACTCTTATGTGAAAGCAGGGACTGTATCCTATTTATCTTTATATTCTCTGTGCTTGGGCACAGAGGCTAGAAGATAATAAATATGTAATAAATACTTACTGAAAATACAGTGAATTTTTGGAGCCTGTTGAACAGACCCAGAGTGATAGAAAATAAGCTAAAACAATACGAATACCTTTCTATCTGCTAGACAATTTCATTATCAAAAGGAAAACCCTTTTTGTTCTACAATTCTACTCTTAAGAAATAAAAGGCAAATTCATACATAAAGCAATTCATATATAAGCTGAAATGAAAATTTTCAGCTGAAGTAGATTTAATCAACAGAACAGTGAATATATCAGATGATTTTCAGTTTTAATAGTAAAAGGACAGATGACAAGAAGGGTGCTGGGTATCTGAAAACAGGGGGAGGAGGACAGAAAGCAGTGAAAGGGGTATTAGTAGGCTAACATCTTCATAAATACTAAGAGGGAGTCAACAGATAGTGTCCAATTGATGAACCAAAATAGCAAGATATGTATATTATTTATATTAAAATGTAGAAATAAATACCAAGGAGAAAAGCTAAAGAAACAGAGTGGGTAAGGGTAGAGATGGGTGGTAGAGAACTGCTATTTTAAAAATTTTAAATACATATATATATACACACACACACATATATATATATATATATATATATATATATATATAAGTGCTACTTGTTCATATAACAAAAAGTATTATTTAAAAAAATATAATGGTTCAGGGGATGGATTACCAAAAGAATAAAATGACATCAGCAGACAACAGAATACTAAATAAACTTTACTATCACTTGTACTGGGGAAAGAAGAAGTACTTCTATCCTGAAATTGTTTACTCCCAACAGCTTTACTTCAATGACCTATGAATATCTGCATTCTGATATACATGAAATTTTAATCTGAAGGAATTCATAATTAAGGCATCTAGTATAGACATAAAACCTGGGAATCATCTTCCAGACAAGTTGCTTCTTAAATGGAAAAACAGACCTCCGTCCAACAAAAATATATTTTTTTCAAATTTTAAGGAAAATGTATAATTTGTAGTCATTTCTAAAATATCATGCCACTTGACTTAACCTTTAATTTATAAAAATTTCAGATATAAAACACAAAACAGCAAAAGCCAAAAGATTTTAAGATTTTTCTACTGAGGCCCCAAATTTGTCAAACTTTCTATACAAATAAAGCTAAGTACATCCAATGATTAATCAAATTGTATTTCACTGAAAATACCATTAATGTCTTTAAAAAAATTTTTTTAACTAAAAATACAGTCAAAAAAGGTCCTTAGAATTCTTTTAAGGGAAGTATTTTCTTATAGACTGATTCTTTTGGAAGAATTCAAATACTGCATCTATCCTATAACTTATATTAGAAATATGGATACCTATAAAGAACATGAAAATATATGTTCATTATAGGTGATCTAACTTTTACTACATTTTTCTATTTTAAAAAGTCTATTAAAAATACCAGGTCTGGTGAACAGAAAAGAGAAGCATCTAAAATTATTTCACTGTCCTTCGTGACATAAAAGCCTTTGAAAGAAGAGGCATGTGAAATTACTATTTAGACCTAAATCTGTGGAAATATCAAGAAATGTTCCAAAATCCAGGAAATATAAGGTGAAAACATTCTTGATATGGTTTTTGAAAAAAAAGTACTTTGATAAGATCTAAATCTGTAATTTTTAAGGACTTAATGTGTGTTAACTTGAAAAAAAAAACTAAACTGTGATAATCTGGTGCTACAGGGGCGACTAACGCTTACCTCAAGGGAACCTACTGCAGATAAAGTCCCGTCACTTGCACAGTCCTTTCAGCTGCCTGCCAGTTGTCTCTGTGGAAGGGAAAGCCTGATGAGTGAGAGCCCTATGCCATACTCCTTTGGAGTGTCAGGGTGCCTGCACAAAACTGCACAAGACTGTCTACCTAGAGATGCTTTCAATAACACAGGACTTAAAAAGATGCCACCTTTGATTATTCCCTTTCCACTGAACACCAAAGCCAAAGTAGCTGAGTTACTGGGTGCTAATGACCTATTGGTGTTACTGTCAAGATGATGTATCTACACTAACCCAGGCAAAAATAAAAGACTAAAATGGATCAAGTAGAAGTCAAGTAAACATTGAAAGAGGGGGAAAAAAACACAAAGACACAGACGCAAATGTTGAAAATTAAGTGACAGAACTCTATAATCTGAGAAGAGGAAACATTACAGGCTATATCCACAGAAAGTGAAGTTGCAGCAGCAACAAATGAACGTTAACACCCAAAGAACTTCCTGTCTGAACATTTCTAAAATGCCATCGAGAATATCCAGCTCAACATGAACTGTACCATGAATCCAAATACCTACTTATAAAGTTCCATGTGTTTTCTTAGTGGGGACAGTAAGTGGGTGGGAGGGGAGGGATTTTTCAGATATTTGAAAATATGTAAAAGTGAAAACCAACAGCATGAAATCCCATAAGAAATTCCAAAAAGAGAAAAAAATGCACATCTCTATCTCAGAAAGTAAATAAACCCCTCATCAGGACCAAACTAAGAAGGAAGTATAACAAGAAATAACAGAAAACTATGAAACAACATATTGCAAAAACCACATTCATCTCCTAGAATTATGAATGGCTAGGAACTTAAAATCTCTACACCACTAGTGCATAAGTTCAGGTACACAACCAAAGAAACTACATTTTCTTTCTAATGCGAAATAGTCTTTAGTCTAAATGCTGTGTTTCATAAGACAGAATAAAATGCTCCTACAAAAAACTTTAAAAGAATTAACCTTTTAGTACAAGGACTGAAGAAGGAAAAAAATTTTTTTAATTAAAAAGAAAAGGTGATTCCAGCTTTTACTTTAGTATCACCGTATTTTAAATGAAGTTACTTACCTCTGATTCTTTGTCACTCAAAGATCCCAAGCTTCCAAAACTGTGATTAGAGCTTTCATTATTTGTTGAGGCCTGTTAAAGATTTTTCAAAAGGTAAAAATTAGGAATAATTTTAAATGGAACATATTACAAAGTAAATAATCTATCTTCATAATTAAAAATAAGTATGATTTGCTTAAGCAAGGAAGACAAATGAAGTAAAAATAAGAAATACCAACCTCTTAACACTATAAGTATCTTAGAAAGTTTTATCAAATCAATTAAAGTTCTGCTGTATTTCAGAAACTGATTTGTGTTAAACTGATTTTTTAGAATATCAAATTCAGGAGTAAAGGAAATGGGCCATTGTTAGGATAACAAGGTCTCCTAAAATTACTACCCACTGTATAAAAACCAATGCTTCCTTTAACCAAAAGTATTATTTATTCTCCTTAACACCCATTTCAGTCTTCCATCATATCCATCTCATCCACTCCCCTTTGCCTCTTTTCATATTAACAAACCAGGCAATCTTTGGTTTTTGTTTGGTTGGGCTTAGCCTTTTAAGAAAATCTTCTTCTGTCCTGACTATTTTATAAGTGATTCACTCAAGAATTTCTACGTTTCCTTTCCAATATTTTTGAACTGTGACCAACAGAAATAAGCTATCACTCTGTAGGATGACATTTTCTATGTTTCCAGTATGTTTCTATGATGCTTATTATTCTGTGGACTTTTCTGGACCATCAGTACACTAGATCAATGTCTTACAGGAATGTTTAGACCAGAGGCTGACAGGCTATATAGCATATACGCCAAAGTATGAATGAACTTCATTTACAGGAAGGCCAGCTGATATTCCTGTTTCCCTTCAATATCTAAGAGTAGCTCCTAATTCTATTACAAGGTTGCAAGTTGGCCTACAGCTACCCTCAGACTGACTAATTTCCAAACTGATGACTCTGGGTCATTGCATATATGTCCAGTGCCACAGTGGACACTGTAAACGCTATTTTCAACACAAAAATAACACTGGAACTGATTAAAATTCAAGCACTATTTGGAGGAAGTTATAATCTAACGAGGACAAGATTATCAAACTTGAAACAGAGAACACCATAAATAGCAATTAGTAAGTGATAAATTAGAAAGATTCAGGGACAATGGAGGCAGGGCAACGTTTCTGAGCATGCGTAAATCCCTACATAAAAATATAAACCCCAAATCCACAAGCAACATTTACAACAAAACTAGGTGACATAAAAGAGCAAGTGAGTACAAATCACCAATAATTGCAGGACCTGCATAGTATGTGAGGAAGCAGAGGAAGCAGAAGGTGTCTCCCAAAACAGCAACAGCAAATTGACCAAAAGGTCATTCTGAGCACAAGCTGTAACTGGAAGGGTTTCTGTGCTTTTCAATAGTGACTAAGTGCAAGGGGTCCATGGTGAAATCTGAGTAAGTTGGAGCATTTTGCTTACATGAACTCTTAAAACTGATCCTTCACTAATGGTGTCACAAAGAGGATAAACTACTGGATGTGGAATCAAAACTGAACACATTAGATACAATGAAGACAGAGGAAAGAGAACAGTAGGGAAAGAAGCAAAGCATAGAAATCACAGAAAGCAAATGTCACACTTTTGAAGAGTGCTCAAAAACAACAGCAGAGGGAGCTCTGTAAGAAAAGTCATCCTAAACCACAAAAAAAGTAACAGAAAATGATGTAGGTCAATCCTATGAAGCTCTAAGAGAAAAAAGAGTAAGATACAGAATTATACCCTGAAAATAAAAGCGTATCAGGAATACACATCCACAACATAGGTGAAAATTATAATCTACTAATTCAAAATGAGCTAAAAGTCATTACAAGAATAACTTAGGACATGAAAGAACAACATAAATCAAATTTCAAAAAACTCAGTAATGTAAGGTAACAGAACTCAGGAAAACATCAGAGATTGAAAAAAAAAATTTCAGAAATGAAGATTAAGCCTGAATGAACACAAGATAAAATACATACAATAAACAATGCTTTAAGAGAACAAGAAGGTAAAAAAGAAACAGTTCTGAAATCAAAAGAAATGGAGAAATTAAAAGGATGAGAGAAAGCAGCAACTTAATGAACTAACAATGATCCAACATTCAGATATCAGAAGTCTTTAAAGAGCACTATCGTAAGAGAAAAAATAGTAAAAACTACAATTCAAGAAAACTTTCCTGAAAATTAAAAAAAGTTGAAACTACTGATTCAAGAAGCACCACGTTACACTCAAGAATTCAGTCTAGAAGGACAACATCAAAATTTTCAAAGGCAACACTTAATGCAAGAAGAAAACAGAGTAACAAATACCAGAAAATCAAGAAAACAAAATTTGAATAAAATACCTTATATTCAGTAAAATTGATTTTTAGCACACAGAGGACACAAATTGTTATCAAAATGCCAAAAAATTGGGAAATACTGCTCCCAAGAGCCCTTCCAAAAGAACCTCTAGAGAACAAGCTTTAGACAATCAAAATGAAAACTGTTTCAACCCAAGAACTGATGGTAAGCAATATTATTACTTACTTGTTGATAAATTTATATGGAACCACAGAAGTCCCAGAATTGTCAAAGCAATAATTGGGGAAAAAGAACAGAGCTCAAGGCATAACCCTCCTAGACAATACTAGAAAAACTACAGTAATCAAAACAGTGTGGTACTGGAACAAAAACAAGTGTATAGATCAATGGGATGGAATAGAGAGCCCAGAAATAAACCTACAAAACTATGGTCAATTAATCTTCAACAAAGCAGGCAAGAATATACAATGGAGAAAAGACAGTCTCTTCAGCAAGTGGTGCTGGGAAGACTGGACAGCTGCATGTAAATCAGTGAAGTTAGAACACTCCCTTATATACACACAAAAAAACAAAATGGCTTAAATGTAAGACATGACACCATAAAACTCCTAGAAGAGAACACAGGCAAAACATTCTCAGACATAAGTTGTAGCAATGTTTCCTTAGGTCAGTTTCCCAAGGCAACAGAAATAAATGGAAAAATAAATGGGACCTAATCAAATTTATAAGCTTTTGCACAGCAAAGGGAACCATAAACAAAATCAAGAGATAACCTACAGAATGGGAGAAAATATTTGGAAACAATGCAATAGACAAGGGATTAATTTCCAAAATATACAAACAGCTCATAAAACTTAATAACAAAAAACAAACAATCCAATCCAAAAAGAGGCAGAAGACCTAAAGAGATATTTCTCCAAAGAAGATATACACAGATAGCCAATAGGCACAATGAAAAGATGCTCAACATTGCTAACTGTGAGAGAAATGCAAATCAAAACTACATTGAGGTATCACCTCACACCAGTCAGAATGACCTGGTCTACATTAAAAAGTCTACAAATAAAAAATGCTGAAGAGAGTGTGGAGAAAAAGGAACCCTCCTACAGTGTTGGTGGGAATGTAAACTGGTGCAGCCACTATGGAGGTTCCTTAAAAAACTAAAAATAGACTTATCATACAATCCAGCAATCCCACTCCTGGGCATATATCTGGAGAAAACTCCAATTTGAAAAGATACATGCACCCCAACATTCATAGCAGCACTATTAGTCAAGACATGGAAACAGCCTAAATGTCCACCAACAGATGAATGGATAAAAAAGATGTGGTATACATATACAATGAATACTACTCAGTCATTAAAAAAAAAATGAAACAATGCCATTTGCAGCAACAAGGATGGAACTGGAGATTATCATACCAAGTGAAGTCAGAAAGAGGAAGACAAATACCATATGGTATCACTCATATGTGGAATCTAAAATATGATACAAATCAACTTACTTACAAAACAGAAATAGCCTAATAGACATAGAAAACAAGCATGGTTACCAGGGGGGAAGCAGGTGGGAAAGGATAAATTGGGAGTTCAAAATTTGCAGATACTAACTAGTACATATAAAATAGATAAACAACAAGTTACTGTTGTACAGCACAGGGAACTATATTCAATATTCTGTAATAAACTGTAACAAAAAAAATATATATGTGTATGTGTGTGTGTTATACCAGAATCACTTTGCTGTACACCAGAAACTAATACACATTGTAAATCAACTATACTTCAATAAAAAATTGTTTTTAAAGATTAAATAAGAAATACAAGGAAGAGAGTATAACATTTAATGGCTAAATGCATACAAAGCTGTTAATAATACAATTTAAAAAAACTTTGGAATGAAAATTTATGGAAAGCACAAACAAAAGAATTTTTAACTGTTTTCAATAATCTCTTTGGTCATTGTGATAGTACACAAATTGTTATTTTGAGACTGCTGTGTATATGAGACATAGAAAGGAGTAAATGTATAGAATAGACAAACCAGTTCACACTGTATAGCACAGGGAACTATATTTGGTATCTTGTAGTAACTTAGGTGAAAAGGAATTTGAAAATGAATATATGCAGGTTCATGTACACTATGCTGTACACCAGAAACTAAAACCAACACAGTACACTGGCTATACTTCAATAAAAATATATACATACAAAAAAAAGTTCTTACACTCAAGGAACTTAAATTCTAAAAAAAAAAAGAAAAAAAGAAAGAAAAAGAAAGGAGTAAATGATGCACACACATAATGTACATATGTCAAGCTCTGTGACATTGCCAAGGCAAAGTCTGACCTTGTTTATTATGGTGGTGACCAACAAACCTTCCATTTTAAAGGCACATTTTCTCTTTTATAATTAATAACTAATGTATAGGATGAAGCTTTCAGACTTTGTAAATATGTTGTTGTCCAAAACATTTTACTAAATTATTTTAGCATTCATTGATGATCCTTACCTTAATCAATAATTACACTGGGAAATATTAAAAGTTGGTTTTCTGATTCTACATTAATGTTGACACACTTCTAAGAGACTACCACATAACAACAAACATACTTAGCTTGGTTCCTAAGTACCACTCCCCACTAAAATAAAGCAGGGCTCTTTGAAAAGATCTGTTCATGTTCATCACTGAGACCACAGTGATAACTAGAGAGAGATGGCAGAAATGTGTATGTGTACATGAGCACAAATTTGGCAAAAGTGTTGACATGTCTTAAATCTAGATAAAGAGTATGCAAGTATTCTTTGTAAAATGTTTTCAACTTTTCTACAGGTATAATATTTTTTTCAAAGTAAAAGGATGTTTAAAAGGGGGGGGGGGACCCTGAAGGATGTATAAATATCAGTTTGAGAGAACAGAAATCAATGAGTAGAGGGTCATCATAATACTAAAATTAGAATATGTAACTTTAAAACATCAGGAAAAACTCCATTTGTCCAGTGGAAAGCAATGAGTGGAAGGGACTAAAAGTAAAGTAAAATTAGAAAACACCAGACAACAGACGATAGATAGCAGGACCAAGTCAATAAATAAAAATAATTATAATAAATGTAATGGACTAAACCCATCACTTAAAGAGATTAAAATGCTTGTATTCCATCAAAAGAGAGAGAGAGAGAAAGAGGGAGAGAGAGACATGCTGTCTAAAAGAAATATATTTAAAAAGAATAAAAAAGAAAAATCATATACCTAAAACAATTATGAACAGAAAGAAAACTGAGGTTAGTATTCTTAAGATTTGAAAAAATGCTTAAAAAAATAATTATAGTCCTAAAAGGAAAAGCAGAGTAAGACACATGCATGTAAAAATAAAACCCCAAAACACATGAGGCAAAAACTGATAAAATGTTAAGCTGAAATACATAAATCAATAATCATAATTAAAGATTTTAAAATAACCTCCTCAGAAAAAGACAGCTCGAGCTGACAATACAGGGAGATTTCTAAGATCTGAACAAGTAAGAGCTATTGGATATGAAATATTTATATATTTAGCCACAAAAGCATTAAAATATTCAGGAATTAGCCCAAATATAAAAACCTAGCCAAATATTAAGAACTCTACAGGGAGAAATGAATAAATGGAGAGACATTTCACGTACTTGGATGGGACAACCTAATCTTATAAAGATTTCAGTACTCCCAAAATCAATCTATAAATTCAATGCATTCAGAATAAAAATTCCATTTGACTCTTAAGGAAAGAGATTCAAATAAGTTATGACAGAAGAATAAGATCCAAATGCTAACAAGTAAATGAAGAGATGCTCCAATTTTACATAAGGGAATAAAGATCCAGAACTAATTAAATCAACCTTACAAAAGATTAAAGGAGCCTGACATGGGGCTCTATCATATAAAGATATACCAAAATACAACAGTATTTTTTTTTCAATGTTTTACTGGGACAAAAACAGAGAGACCACTGAAAATATAACAGAAATTTCAGAGACAAACTGGTATATATTACATGGCAACTTAATATATGATACAGGGGGTGTCACAAATCAGTGGAAAAATATGGATGATTTGAGAAGCACTGTGGAAAAAACTGGTTCACTAATGGAGAAAAATAAAACTGTACCTCTATCAATACTGTGTAAAGGAAGGACTAAAGAGCAAATACAGAAGTAAAACTATAAAATTACACAGAACTCTAGAATATCTTTGTGCCCCAGGGGTGGGGAAGAAATGTTTAACCTTTAGAATATCATCAGAATCCACTGGACCAATTTTACTTTTTTAGCTTCTTTTCCAAGTAATTCTAACTATTTGTAATAATTACTATTTCACAAATTTTATTTTTTCTTAGGGATCATCCAATGCATAAAAAAAAATGTATTTTTAATAGAATAAAACACATTCTACCTTGTAATTAATTACCCTTTCATAAATCTAAAACATTATGGGATCTTATCTTATTCTTCTTATATTTTATTATTATATCATCCTAGGAACTCATCATTACTCACCACTGTTCATCAATTACTACGAACTATGCTAAAACAAACAAACGAAAACCACTAAAATAAAAAGAAAATGAAGAATGATGGTATGAGAGGCAGAATAATGACCCCCAATGGTGCCAATGCCCTAATTCCCAGAACCTGTGAATATTGTTTTAAATGGCAAAAGGGACTTTGCAGATGTGATTAAGGGTAAGAATTTTTGAGATGGGGAAATTATAATAGATTATCCAGATTGGGTGGGCCCAATACAATCACATCAGTACTTAAAAGTAAAGAACTCTTCTAGGCTATGGTACAAGAGATGTGACTTCTGAAGAGTAAGAGATCCAACATTGCTGGCTTTGAAAACAGAGGAAGGAGACCACCAGCCAAGAAATGCAGGAAGCCTCTCAAAGCTGGAAAAGGCAAGGCAAAAGATCCTCCCCTAGAGTCTCCAGAAAGGAATGCATCCCTGAAGACACCCTGATTTTATTCCAGTGAGACCAGTGTCAGACTTTTGACCCTGAAAGACCCATAAGATAATAAATCTGTACTGTTTTGAGCATCTTATTAGTAATTTATTATAGTAGAAATAGAAAAACAATACAGATTTAATGACCTAAAAGGAGGATGCAATAGTGAAGTAAATCATAATCTTTCAGTTATCTTCTTGCTTTCCCAAAGTACTGCATCATCTTTCTAAAATGTATAAATGACTAAAAAACCACCTTTGTACTTTGATTTTAGCCTTCACAGACTCCAGTTGAGAATTAAGAAATTTTCACTTTCCAAGGTGGTCAAGAGAAGAAAATTAAAGAGGAAGGCAATTTATAATTATTAGATAAATCAGTACACATGACGTATGTAGATAAACAGATAACAGCACCTAAAACTGATGATGGTGACACTGACTATGCAAGTAAAATCTCAGAGTCTTCAAATGACATTATCTAGATGACTTTTCTAAAATTCAAGAATCAGTGGATTTCTGGTCAAGATGGCAGAGTAGTAGGACAATGAGCTCGCCTCTCCTCATGACCACAAAAAACCACAACCAACTACTAAACCACCATTGGGGGAAAAAAAAAAGACTGAAACCTATCAAAAAGAAATCCTCTTCACTGAGACACAAAGAGAGGGAACCTCAGAGTGATGGTAGGCGGGGCGTGCTCACAATATAATTGGGTCCCATACCCCCTGAGTGGGTGACCCACAAGCTGAATAATTAAGTTGCAGAGGCCCTTCCACAGGAGTGAAAGTTCTGAGCCCCATGTCAGCCTCCCGAGCCCAGGATTCCAGCACTGGGAGGAGACCCCAAAGCATCTGGTTTTGAAGGCCAGCAGAACTTAACTCCAGGAGCCTCGCAGGACTGGGGGAAACAGAGACTTCACTCTCTTGGGAAGGGCACACAGAATTTCATGCATGCCAGATCCAGGAATAAAGGCAGTGATTTCACAGGAACCTGGGCCAGACCTACCTGTTAGTTTTGGAAGGTCTCCTGCGGAGGTAGAGGGCAGCTGTGACTTACCCTGGGGACATAAAAACTGGTGGTGGACAGGACATTCGGGGACTGTTTCCCTACATGAGCTTTCCTGGAGGCTGACATATTGATTGGATCATTAGCACCAAGACCTAGCCCCACCCAACAGCCTGTAGGCTTAAATGCTGAGAAGCCTCAGGCCAAACAACATACTGGGTGGGAACTCAGCCCCACCCATCAGCAGTCTTCCTGACCCCACAGCCTCTAGGCATGCCCCTACCCACCAAAGGACCAGGACTAAGTTCCACCCAGCAGTGGGCAAGCACCAACTCCTCCTGCCAGGAAACCTGCATAAGCCTCTAGTCCAGCCTCACCCACCAGGGGGCAGATACCAGAAATAAAAAAACAACAATCCCAAGGTTTGTGGAAGGAATCAGCAAACACAGGCCAGACACTACTCTGGGACCAGCTGGACCCTGGCCCTTGGGAGACAACAGAGAAGTGTACTGATGGAACTCTTAAGACATATTCCACAGATGGGCACTTCTCCAAGGTCAAGAAACAAACCTACCTAAAAATACAAATAGAAAATTAGACAATATGAGCCAGCAGAGAATATCTTCCAGGCCCAGGCATAAGATAAATCCCAGAAGAAATAAGTGATGAGGAGATAGGCAATCTATCAGAGAAAGATTTTAGTGTAATGATGAAGATGTTCAGAGAACTCAGGAGAAGTACAGATACACAGAGGGAAGTGTTCGGCAAAGAGTTAGAAAATATAAAGAATATTCAAACAGAGTGAAAGAATACAATTACTGAAATGAATAACAGACTAGAAGGAACCAAGAATAGACTAAACGAGGGAGAACAAAAGAACAACAGGTAAGTGAACTAGAAGACAGATTACTGGAAATCACTACCAAAGAAGAAAAAACAAAAACGAAAAGAAATGAGGACAGTTTAAGAGAACTCTGGGATAACATGAAGCGCACAAATATTCATATTATAGGGGTCCAGAATAAAAGAGAGAGAAAGAAACTGAGAAAATATTCCAAGACATAATAGCCAAAAACTTCCCTAACTTGTGAAAGGAAACAGTCACCCAAGTCCAGGAAGCACAGAGAGTTCCACAAAGGATTAATCCAAAGAGGAACACACTGAGACACATAGTAATCAAACAAACAAAAATTAAGGATAATGAGAAAATATTAAAATCAGTAAGAGAAAAGCAACAAATAACATACAAGGGAATTCCCATAAGGTTATCAGCTGAATCTACAGACCAGAAGGGAGTGGCACAATATCCTTAAAGTGATGAAAGGGAAGAACTTACAACGAAGAATACCCTATCCTGAAGGCTCTCATTGATTTGATGGAGAAACCAAAAGCTTCATAGATAAACAAAAGATAAAAGAACTCAGAACCACCAAACCAGCTTTACAACAAATGTTAAATGAACTTCTCCAGTCATCAAACCACAAGAAAAGACAACAAAAAGAGAGGGGGAAAAAAAAACAAAAAAAAGACCTACAAACAAACCCAAAACAATCAACAAAATGGCAATAAGAACATACTTTTCAATAATTACCTTAAAAGTAAATGGATTAAATGCTCCAACCAAAAAGCACAGACCGGCTGAACAAAAACAAGACCCATCTGTATGCTGTCTACCAGAGACTCACTTCAGAGCTAGAGACACATGCAGGCTGAAAGAAAGGGGATAGAAAAAGATATTCCATGCAAACAGAAACCAAAAGAAACCTGGAGTAGCAATACTTATATCAGACAAAATGGATCTTAAAATAAAGATAGTTACAAGAGACAAAGAAGGACACTACATAATGCTCAAGGGATCAATCCAAGAAGAAGATATAACAACTATAAATACATATGCACCCAACACAGGAGCATCTCAAAAAGGAGAAGTCGACAATAACACGGTAATAGTGGGGGACCTTAACACCCCACTTACACCAATGGACAGATTATCCAGACAGAAAATCAGTAAGGAAATACAGGCCCTAAACGACACATTAGACCAGGTGGACTGAATTAATATCTATAGGGCATTCCATCCGAAAGCAACAGAATACATGTTCTTCTCAAGTGCACGTGGAACATTCTCCAGAATCTATCACATGTTGGCTCACAAAGCAACCCTCAGTAAATTTAAGAAAATTAAAATCATACCGGGTATCTTCTCCAAATGCAATGCTATGAGGTTAGAAATCAACTATCAGAAAAAAACGGAAAAAACTGCAAACATGTGGAGGCTAACCAATATGCTACTAACTAACCAATGGATCACTGAAAAAAAATCAAAGAGGAAATCAAAAAAATCTAGAGGCAAATGAAAATGAAAACACAACAATCCAAAATCTCTGGCACCCAGGTGACAGGGCTGGAGTGTGTTAAGTGGGTGGTTTTGACTGCTTAGATTTTTCCTTTTTGGTGTAATGTTTTACAAATCCTTTAGCCTGAGAACTAATGTTAATTGCCTTAAATAAATTAATAAAAATCTAAAAAAAACAAAACCCCCAAACCTTCAGGATGCAGCAAAAGCAGTTCTAAGAGGGAATTTTATAGCAATACAGGCCTACTTCAAGAAACAAGAAAAATCTCATATAAACAACCTAACCTTACACCCAAAGCAGCTAGAGAAAGAAGCACAAACAAAACCCAAAGCTGGCAGAAGAAATCATAAAGATCAGAGCAGAAATAAATGAAACAGAGGCTAAAAAAACAATTTAAAAAAAGGTCGATGAAACTAAAAGCTGGTTCTTTGAAAAGGTAAACAAAATTGATAAACCTTCAGTCAGACTCATCAAGAAAAAAGGGAGAGGGCCCAAATTAATAAAATCAGAAATGAAAAAGAAGTCACAACTGACACCACAGAAATACAAAGGATCATAAGAGACTACTATGAGCAACTATACACCAACAAAAAGGACAACCTAGAAGAAACAGACAACTTCTTAGAAAGGTATAAAGTATAATTTGCCAAGACTGAATATGGAATAGAAAATATGAACAGATGAATTACCAGTACTGAAACTGAATCAGTAATTATAAAATCCCCAACAAACAAAAGTCCAGGTGACTTCACAAGCGAATTCCACCAAATATATAGAGAAGAGTTAATACCTATCCTTCTTAAACTATTTCAAAAAATTGCAGAGGAAGGAACACTTCTGAACTCATTCTTTAAGGCCACCATCACCCTGATACCAAAACCAAACAAAGATATCACAAAAAAAGAAAATTACAGGCCAGTATCTCTTATGAATAAAGATGCAAAAATCCTCAGCAAAATACTTGCAAATCAACCCCAACAATGCATCAAAAGGATTACACACGATGATCAAGTGGGATTAATCTCAGGGATGCAAGTTTTTTTCAATATCCACAAATCAATCAATGTGATACACAACATTAACAAATTGAAGAATAAAAACCATATGATCATCTTAATAAATGGAGAAAAAGCTTTTGATAAAATTCAACATCTATGTATGATAAAAACCCTCCAGAAAGTGGGCACAGAGGAAACATACCTCAACATAATAAAGGCCATGTATGACAAACCCACAGCTAACATCATACTTAATGGGGAAAAGCTGAAAGCATTCCCTCTAAGATCAGGAACAAGACAAAGATGCCTACTCTTGCTACTTTTATTCGACATAGTTTTGGAAGTCCTAGACATAGCAATCAGAGAAGAAAAAGAAATAAAGGGAATCCAAATTGGAAAAGAAACAGTAAAACTGTCACTGTTCATAATACTATACATAGAAAACCCAAATGAAGTGACCAGAAAACTACTAGAGCTCATCAATGAATTTGATAAAGATGCAGAATACAAAGTTAATATACAGAAATCAGTTGCATTTCTGTACAATAACAATGAAATAGCAGAAAAAGAAATTAAGGAAACAGTCCCATTTACCATCACACCAAAAGAAAAATACAGTACCTAGGAATAAACCTACCCAAGGAGGCAAAAGACCTGTACTCTGAAAACTGTAAAACACAGATGAAAGAAATTGAAGATGACATAAACAGATGGAAAGATATACCACGTTCTTGGATTGGAAGAATTAATATTGTTAAAATGGCCATACTACTCAAGGCAATATGCAGATTCAATGCAATCCCTATCAAATTACCAATGACATTTTTCACAGAGCTGGAACAAGAAATGTTAAAATTTTATGGAAACACTAAAGACCCTGAACAGCCAAAACACTCTTGAAAAAAGAACACAGCTGGGAGACTCACTCCCTGACTTCAGACTATACTACAAAGCTACAGTAATCAAAACAGTATGGTACTGGCACAAAACAGACACACAGGTCAATGGAACAGGATAGAAAGTCCAGAAATAAACCCATGTACTTATGGTCAATTAATCTATGACAAAGGAGGCAAGAATATACAATGGAGAAAATACAGTCTCTTCAACAAGTGTTGGGAAGGCTGGACAGCCACCTTTCAAAGACTGAAATTAGAACACACATGACTTAAATTTAAGACCAGACACTATAAAACTAGAGGAAAACATTCACAAAACACTCTGACGTAAATCATAGCAGTATTTTTTTCGAACCAGCTCCTAGAGTAATGGAAATAAAAGCAAAAATAAACAATTGGGATCTAATTAAACTTAAAAGCCTTTGCACAGCTATGGGTACCATCGACAAAATGAAAAGACAACCCACAGAATGGGAGAAAAGATTTGCAAATGATGCAACTGACAAGGGACTAATTTCCAAAATACACAAACAGCTCATACAGCTTAATATATATAAAAAAAGCAACCAATCAAAAAATGAGCAGAAGACTTAAATAGACAATTCTCCAAAGACATCCAGATGGCCAACAAGCACATGAAAAGATGCTCAACACCACTAATTGTTAGAGAAATGCAAATCAAAGCTACAATCAGATATCACCTCACACCAGCCAGGATGGCTATCATTAGAAAGTCCATAAACAATAAATGCTGGAGATGGTGTGGAGAAAAAGGAACTCTCCTACACTGTTGGTGGGAATGTAAATTGGTGCAGCCACTATGCAGGACCACATGGAGGGTCTCTAAAAAACTGTAACTAGACTTACCATATGATCCAGCAATCCCACTCCTGGGCATATATCCAGAGAAAAATATAATTCAAAAAGACTCATGCACCCCAATGTTTGCAGCAGCACTATTTACATTAGCCAAGACATGGAAACAATCCAAATGTCCACTGACTAATGACTAGATAAAGAACATGTGGTGTATGTATATATACAAGGGAATACTACTCATTCATAAGAAAAGAATGAAATAATACCATTTGCAGCAACATAGGTAGACCTGGCGATTCTCATTTGAAGTGATGTCAGAAAAGAGAAAGAAAAATATCATATAATATCACTCATATGCAGAATCTAATAAAAAAAAAAGGACACAAAAGAACTTATCTACAAAATAGAAACAGACTCACAGACATAGAAAACTTATGATTTCCAAGTGTAAAGGGAGTGGGAAGGAATAAATTGGGAATTTGAAATTTACCCCTCTTGGGGAGTGATGGAAATGTTAGCTACCTTGATTGTGGTGGTGGTTTCATTAGTGTATACTTCTATCAAAATTCATCAAACTCTACATCTGAAATATGTGCAGTTTACCATACAGGAATCATACCACAATAAAGGTGTGAAAAATTTAAAAACAAACCAAAAAACCCAACAACAACAACAAGAATCAATTAATCAATAAATTGGTCAATACATGTCTAAGAAAAGAAAGGAAACATTCTCATCAATCAGTCATCCAATTGAAGGACTACATCACATAACATTCTGCAACAAGAAAAAACCTGGACCATCTCATTATGTTCAAAGGACATAGGACAATATCCTTCGTCTTTTATGATGTTTGTGCACCAAGATTTACTTGATACAAGAGGTTTTAGTATGTTTAAATTCATATTAAAATTTCTAAGAAAGTTGGTTTTCATTACACTTTTATTCCCATTGCTATAAATTAGTGGTAAAATAACTTAAAATATAAACACAGCAAAAGGGTCTATTTGACCCAGATGGTTAATGATGATGACTGTTTTTCTTAGTATACCAAGAGTTAGGCAAAACTTCAGAGGTAAAGAATGTAAGGCAAAAAACTGATGAATTCAAATACGACAGAATTAGAGTTCTGTACAATGATGGACATCATGAATAAAGTTAATAGACACAACAAAATGGGAGAAGTTATTTGTATTATATACAACCAACATGGAATTAACATGTAGAATATACAAGGAACATGGGAAAATCAGTTTGAAAAAGAAAGATTTAATCCTGACAGAAAAAAAAAAAAGGCAAAGAATTGTAACAATTATAAGAGACTCCCAGGAAGCTAACAAGCATATGAAGAAATGCTCAAAATAACTGATATTAAGTAAGACAATGATATATTATTTTATCCCTACTGGACTATCAAAAATGACAAATCTGATGATGTCAAATGTTTCTAGGATATAGAGATAGAGAAATACTTATGCATTATGCTGAAAGTGCAGATTAGTTTTCTGTAACTGTTCTGAATATCAATCTTGCACTATTTATTCAATTTGAATCTACACATACCCTACACCCTAAAAATTCTGCTCTTGGGAATATATCCTAACTAAATGCTCACAAGGTTCCATAAGGAAACAAGTACAAGAAATTTACTGCAGCGTGAGGCAGTGAGGAGTTGAAGACAACCTGATGTCTATCACTGGAAAGCCTTACACATACGCTATTAATTTTATGCAGCAGTTAGAAGTGGTGGATTAGTGTACAGAAAGAAACATACACAGATAGGAACATGTGTGACAGGGGCAAGGAAGAAACAAAGTACAGGAAAGGTAAAAATTATGTAATGGGAGAAAGGCAGTACAGTCTAAAATTCCTTTTTACCCCAAAACCTATTACGCTGTATTACCAACATAATGCCCCTGGAATATGTTATATTTGAAGTCAGTTATATAAACACTGAATTTTTTCCTATATATTATAAAAATTATAGTAAGTTATAATTTGTTGTTAAGTACATATGTAGGGATCCTCTACAAAATACATTTTATATCATTTAATGTAAGGAAAAAATGTCAAATAAAGATTACAGTTTTACTCACTTTAGCTCCAACACTGCAACTACCCGTGCTCCCAGTGCTTCCACTTGCAACTCCTGTGAATCTAGCTTCCAATAATTCTTGCCTTCTTGGATCCAGACTATGAAGTTCATCCATTGCACCTATTAAGAAAACAAAAAATACATACACATATATATATCTCTATATACACACATCACTATATATACATACATATATATGTATGTATATATATAGTTAGTTGAGATGTAAATATAAACTTAATGAACGAATTCTAAAAACAGATGAAAGTAAGGACTTAAAGATTTTTATAATGTCCACACTCATTTATCAAAACCACTTATGGTGGACTTCCAACACTTTTGACTACAATCCATAGTAAGAAATGTATTTCCCACCCAACTCAGTATATACTTACATACATATATTAAAGGTTCCACAAATACTTCTTATTTAGTGCACTCCAATATTTAGTTCTAGTCTATTCTAGTCCATTAAAAAAAGAAAAACACTGGTTGTGAGCTATTAAATTGATAAGCCATTAATAGATGCAGGTCCACAGTTTGAAAAATACCACTTCTCATAGTGTAATCTTCCTAGTTTTTATACAGAATTTTGGCACTAAGTCATATTAATTATTTTGCTTATATATACATTATCTGACTATATTTTAAACAGGGTAAGAGTGTTGTATTACTGTCACATCCCAAAGATTTTTTTATACAGTTGATAGTTTCAAACTGTTTTTTTTGTACAGTTGATAGTTTCTATCAAGTAGATGAAAAACACACTTATATCAAGCAGATCACTGAGGTAACACCTATTGTTAAACAATAACCCTGAGAATTAAGGGGGGAAAATTAGCATTCTCATGTAATTGCCACTATGCAGACTGAAGTATCACAAATTCTAGCTAAAGTTCCATTAAACGTTTAAAAATTCTTGTATCCATGTCTGCTAATTCTCTACTGATACAGCTTCAGAACTGACACAGATGAGTGGTTATCAATGGGAGCAGGGAGGATGTCATCAAAATCCAGAATCATATGTGGAACACTTTCAAAGTACACTAGACCCCTTCCATACACCCTGACACTCCTCTCCCAACGGTTAAGAGCTATTCCTATAAACTTTACCCTTTAAAGTTCCCTTCATTACCTTCCATCTCCATCTGGATAGAGGACTAGATGGAAAATGGTGATCCTTCCATGTTTATTAGCATTCCTGTACCTGCAGATATCTTCCTATCTACCCCTCCTTCTATCTCAGACAAAAAGGAAACTACCTTCAAAAAACTGGTGCCTTCAACTCTTGCTTTTGATCTCATTCCTTTTTGATATTCAAGGGATCTTGTATTTGCATGTATCCCGTTTTGTATCTTTTCCGTCCTTGCCTCCTTCTACCTCATTTACGTCTTTAAGAAAAATAAACAAACACTTTAGAGCTTAAACTTCATGCTATTATCACTTAATTCTTTCCTTAAACACGACTTATTAACACTCGCCTCCTTAGGTCCCTGGAATCTGGTTTCTATAAGCATACTCCTAACAATGTACTTTCAAGTATCATCAATACTTACTTTTTCTGATCCTGCTATTATATCAGAAACAGTCACTGTCAGATGATAGATTGAAAAAGGATCTGATTTTTTTCCCATTTCCTTTAGTGTTTTGACAAACAGAAGCGTTTAATTCTAATTTATCTATTTATGGTTATTGTTGTTCTATTTTTCCAAGAAAACTTTGCACGCCTCAAAGTAAAAAATATAATCTTTGTAAGTTTTATATTTTTCTGCTAAGGTCTATGATTTACCCTAAATTAACATTTGTATATGGTAATAGGCCAAGGATTTTTCTCCCATGTATTTTTCCTGTCTTATTACCATCATTCACTAAAAAACAAAAAAGCAAAATTCTGCATCCACCAATAAACAGTCTTGGTGGCTTTGTCAAAAGTCAAAAAAAAAAAAAAAAAGTATATGATACTGGTATAAAGACAGACATAAAAACCAATGGAATAAAACAGCCCAGAAATAAGAGTACCAAGACCATTCAACGCGAAAAGGACAGTCTTTTCAACAAATGGTATGAGGAAAACTGGACATTCACATGCAAAAATATTAAGTTGGACGCTTAACACAAAAAACAAAACTTAACTAAAATGGATCAAATACTTATACATAAGACCTAAAACTATGAAACTCTTGGAGGAAAACATAGGTGGAAAGTTTTACAACACTGAATTTGGCAATGATTTCTTAGATATGAAACCAAAAGCTCAGGCAACAAGCAAAGAAATAGGTAAGCTGGACTTCATCAAAACTAAAAACTTCTGTGCACCAAAGGACACTATCAAGAAAGTGAAAAGGCAGCCCACAGAATGGGAGAAAATATCTGAAAGTCACATATCTCATAGTGGATTATTTGCAGACTATATAAAGAAATCCTATAACTCAACAACAACAAAATTTTTTTTAAATGGGCTAAGAGCTGAATAGGTATTTCTCCAAAGATAGACAACTGGCCAATAAACACATGAAAAAGAGCCCAATATAATTAATCCTTAGGGAAATGCACATCAAAGCCACAATGAAATACCACTTCATATCCATTAGGATGGCTATTATTAAAAAACAGAAAATAACAAGTGTTAGCAAGGATGTGGAGAAGTTTTAACCCGTGCGTGTTGTTGGTGGTGATGTAAACTGGTGCACAGCCACTGTGAAAAACAGTCGTGGTTCCTCAAAAAATTAAATGTAGAATTACCACATGACCCAGAAAGTTCACCCACAGAAGTGAAGGAAAGACTCAAGAAGATATTTGTACATCCATGTTGATACCAGCATTATTCCCAATAGCCAAAAGGTAAGAGCACCCTAAGCATCCATCAATGAATGAATGGATAAACAAAATGTGGTATATACATAAAATGGAATATTAATCTGTGTTAAAAATGAAGGAAATTTTGACAAAGGCTACAATATAGGTGAACACTGAAGACATTATGCTATGTGAAATATACCAGACACAAAAGGACAAATCTGTATGATTCCACTTATACGTGATTCCTAGAGTAGTCAAATTCACAGAAAGCAGAATGGTGGATGCCAAGGGCTGAGGGGCATGGTGGAATAGGGAGTTAAGTGTAATGGGTACAAAGGTTTGGCTGGGGAAGATAAAAAATTTCTGGAGGTACGGTGGTGATGGTAGTACAACAATGTGAATGTATTTAACACCACTGAACCTACACTTAAAAATGGTTAAAATGGTAAACTTCATTTATGTACATTTTATAATTCTTAAAAATAATTTTTAAAAAAGAAAAAGATAAATTGGACTTCATCAAAAATTTTAATTTGCTAGTTCAAAAGACACAGTTATAAAAGTGAAAAGGCAAGCAAGAGACTGAGAGAAAATGTTTGCAAAACATGTATATGCTATATATACTATGTCTATTCTTTGGCTTGGAAACTGGTTGTTGGCTTACTAGAATTTAGCAGGGAAGATGAGGACATCAGCCCCTACTTTGACCTGCACCAGGCTAACAATGTGGTATTTTGTTTCCCATTGTTTTTGTTTCTTAGATGCACAGCTTCCTCTAGGACCTCAACCATCTCCATGAGGTCTTAGAGGAAGCTATACACCTAACAATTAGTTTCTAATCAAAAACCCTTAGTATAAGTCCCAACCTCACTGTAGTCCTTAATACCATCTAACAAGTTTTTATGACACTTTAAAGATACAATATATACAAGAGCCCCTGGTATAACTCCTTACACATAACAGACACTTAACAAATATTAGTGTACCTGTCTAAAAACCTAACCTTGAATTCTAGACCTTGCTTCTCAAAATGCAGTCCATTGACAGCAGCATCTGTTATCACCTCAGATGCTTATAAGAAATGTAAAATGTTGGGTTCCACTCCAGACCTACCAAATCAGAACCCACATTTGCAAGATCCTCAGGCAATTACTAAGCACATTCAAGTTTGAGAAACACTGTTATAGAATAGGGGATACTACAAACTTTGTAAAGAGCCCAATCCTAAGTATTTTAGTCTCTGCAGGTCACTGGGCAAAATCATGTAGATGCTTATATAATAAGAGAGAGGAAAAACTTCTCATAAACTTTTAACTGACAAAATTTAAGCTATAATAATTACATATAGTATTTTATAATAGTTCAGTCTGCTAATGAAAAGAAAGGAACTGGTTGGGGGGTGGAGGGGACATTTCACTTATTTTGAGTTTCTTATCATCAAAATATATTGTAAATATTCATCTGATAATCATCATCAGATTTTATGTATTTATCTTTGAAAATGTCTTTTCTGATAGGTAGGTACTGCCAAATGCTGGTATCAATCCAGAAGCATTTGATGTTAATTGAGCATATTCGTTACTTCAAAGGCAGTTATAGAAGTTTATTAGATAATTCTTTTGATATTTGCCCTTCGGTCTGTCATTACGGTACAGATTAATCACTTCCAATTGAAGGTTAGTCAGAAGTTCTTCAAGTGTACAATTAAATGGATTTTGAATTATGGAAACCTTCTTGGCACTTTGCATCAACGTCTGAAAAATGCTACTGGAACTGTAGTTTGAAGTTGAAAAATATATTCATACAAATTCATGTGGGAATGAAGATCTCACTTTGAAAGGGTAAGAAGTGTATAAAGCAGCTTGATGTTACTTGTAATTCAGATACTGTTGCCACTCAAATGATTTTACTGAGACTAAATTTTGCATATGAAGAATTCTGCTTTGTAATTTTAGCTTAAAATTCATTTAAAAACATTTCCAAGTCTGCAGAAAAAACTAATTTCCAAAGCCAATCAGTATTTGATAACAGTGGTTGAGCACTGTCTTTTTTGTTCAGAAAAATTTCAATCTGTTTTAAAACTCAAGAAAATTACACTAAAATGTTACCACTGCTAAAGCCAGTCAGGATATTCAACTACTATTCCTAACAAAAATTCGTGCAGTTGATGCTTGTTGAGTCCATAAGAGCAAATGGAGTTCACCACTGACAACAGTAGCATATTAGCTACACGTATTTTTGCAAAGCACCTGCTGATGAATAATACAATGAGTAACAGTAAGCTTTTGAACACCTCACATTTTTACAAGCTTTGTAAATGTCTCCAACTAAGCCTTTTTCTGTTTCACACTTATTATTACCACCATCAGTTGTAGCACATCTTAACAGATTCCACTTCAGATTATAGTGTTTCCTCAACTTTGAAGATATTCTTGCCTGTACTTGTTCTACATAGACTATTTATAGAAGATAATTTTTCTGCCATTTCAAACTTATCATTGACACCTCAAATAAACAACAACTGAGTAGTATCAACACAATCTGTGAACTTATCAAAAGTCAAGGAAAACCATTCTAAGCCTTTTGCCTTGTTTTTTAATTGACTATTGATGCTGTTTCAAATGTCCTCAACTTTTAAATCAACTATTCTTGCCAAAAAGTTAGCAGTCTAAAACAACTTTATTTTCTCTGGACACATTCCTTTGACTGCTGCAATCAAACACAATTTAATTAACTCACCATCAGTAAATGGCTTTCTTTGCCTGGCTAATAAATTGAGTCACTCTGAAACTTCTTTTGGTTTCTATGAAAAGGTTATGCTGTGATGAGATATTCCACTTTAAATGGACTGTGACTTTAAAAATTTGAGAGTTGAGAATTCTGTGGTGAATGCTTACAGTTTAGTAATGTCAACAGATACTGTATTCCTCTATCATAGCTACAGTGTTACTGCAAAGTAAGAACAGTGTTTTGCTATCTAATTCAATAATAAACTAATACACACTCCTCTGTGCCTTAAAAAGCATGCCACTCAAAGTCCCTTTTATTCTTCTCTTGTTTTGATGTGATGGATATGCACTGGTATAAAAAAGTTAAATAATGCAGACTGGCAATACACATTGCACTCAAAATACTGTCAAGTTATAACTGCAGTAATGAAATCTGCAGTGCACCAAAGCAGTACTAAGTGACAAGAATGCCATATAGGTCTCTGTCACAATTACTCAGCTGGGCCACCATAATGCAAAAGCAGCTGTGTTCCAATAAAACTTTATTTATGGGTACTAACATTTGAATTTCACGTCACAAAGTATTAGTCTTCTTTTGATTTTTTTTTTTTTTTACCATGCAAAAATAGGTAGTTTGCTGACTCCTGTTGTAGCTAACAGCTAACAAATTTCAAACATTTTAATCTTTCATAGAATCAAACTGGCATTTCTGACACATCCAAAAATTTGGCCCTCAATTACAAGGTGTGAGATTTTCTGAAGAGCATGTAATTTTACCACAACCTATTAAATTCCTCATTATACAATAAATATTCATACTTTTGAAAAAGATGAAATTATAGAAGCCACTATAAAGGCCATACCATCCTTAAAGATTACCCCATCTCAAAATACAAACCACCTGCATCCCAATTATGCTACTCTTACTAAACTGCTTCCCGAAATTTATCATAAACACAAAACTTCACATTAAACATATAACCAGAGATGTCACAACCCAAATTAGAGATCACACCCTATTTTATGAAGAACAAATTTAGAGAAACAAATAAAACCACAATTTGACCTAATAGAGCAGTTTGTCATGGCCCCTTCTAATAAACATTTTTCCTCTTTTTCCCTTTCACACACACTCAACAAACTCATTTAATAAATGTTCATTAATTATAAAAGAATGCCCTCCCAAAGTGGTCAGTCTAAAAAAGAATGTATGTATTTGGACACATTATTAGTTCTGATTAGTCAACATTACTTTATAGTTATATGACTTTTTCATGACAATGAATCAATTTTTCATTATGTCATTTTTAAATTACTGAAGTCTTCATCTTCCTTAGCAGATAGTCAAAACAAAATAGAAATATTTAGAAAGCATGTTTTCAAAAGGTTAATACCAAAATACCAGTTACCAAAAAGTAAAAGAAATTATTGTTAAATAAGACCTTTCTAATAGATTCATCTACTCAGGCATCACTTCACATTTTTAAACTTAAAACTTCCTTTAGTCTGAAAGTATTTTAATTCAGTCCAGATTTTAATTGTTATTTTTATATTACATCTGATAAGCTGATCTATATAGAACAGTTGTCTTTCTTCTATTAATACTCTTTAATTATGACTGATAAGGCAGAAAATTCTGATTAAAAACAAAAAACCATGATAAAGTTAGAAATTATGTCAACAAGATAAAATACTCCATTTAAATCATTCCTTTCCATTAGTTTTTAAATGCATTTTTTTTAAGTACAGGAAACAAAAAGAATTCAAGAAGTTTACACTGTTTAATGCTCTAGAATTATTTCTGACTCTTGTCTTTAAACATCCACTCTAACATAGCTAATAAAAGTATCTATTTTCATACAGTGCTTTGTATCATATATTTAGTGAACATACTTATTATTTTTGTTGACTACATTGCATTCCATCATATATTCCAGTTTCATCTCCTACTTAAAGCCAAATTATAAATTTTTGGCAGTTAAATGAACATGTTAAATGAGCTATCACAAAAGTAGCCCAATTCTTTAACTTACTAAACTTTCTCCCCCAGGAATCTAATAAAAACATCTCCTACACTTTTTGCTAATGATTTAAAATATTAACATTGGAAATTTAATCCATTTAGAATTTAACTGTATAAATCTAGAATTTTTTCCAAAGGGAAGTATCATACAATTTCTCACAAATTCAACTTTTCCCCATTGATTTGAAGTACCTCTCTGGCCACCTATCACATTCCCATTTAAACACGGACTTCTTTATACTTAATTCTGTTTCACTAAACTATTTCTGAGCCATATGTATCTAGCCATCTATCTACACATCTAAATATATATGTATTGTACATATACACAAATACACTCACACACACGCATCAAATATTTCACCTAGAATGAAAAGGGTAAGTATATAAAGCCAGGTTCCTGAGTTTATTGTATACATTCAATTACATAAGCCTATGGTAAAGAGAAGACAGGTCTGATCCAAGTCAGATTAATACCTCACTTTAAGATATTGATTCATTTTAAAGACTTTAATGGTAATCCTTACAGCAAAGAATTCAGAAAACCTGAGACCAAATTTTCATATAAGGATATGTAGCCTGCATCTGAAGTAAAGCATATCATTTTTGTTCTCTACACTGTCTTGTCCTTGGAAGAGGATAATTTAATTTCACTTTTATTCTTATAAATAAAAAATGTCTGACAGCTAATTTTTCTTCCTCAAAAATAAACATGCACAGATAGGTAAGCTGTGTAAGCGTGGCCAAGTTCCTTAAGCTCTCCATGTTTTAGGTTACATATGTGTAAAATGGAGATAATAAAAGCACATACCTTATAGTTGTCAGAGTAAAATAAGTTTATATGAAGAGTTTAATTAAACTTGTCACTTAGTAGTCAATAAATGTGAACATACATGAATGCTAAAATACAAGTGCTCAATAAACACTGGCTTATATAATGTATATAAGCTCCCCTCCAGCTTTCTCCCTGAGGTTAGAAGTTCTCGGTAGGCAGAATGGTATATAATTCAATGCCTAATTTCTTCAATGTATTAGTAACATATCCAACTCCTCTTTCTCTAGTTTCAGGCTTATAATAATTTATTTTAAAAATCAATCAATCTACATATACATACACATAAATATACACATACATATAAATGAATGTATACACCCACATATATGTATCTTGATACTAGGCTATTTTTCTAGTTTAATATATAATTCTCATTTTAAAGATAAGGAAATTGACACACTGTGAGATTAAGTTATAATGCCTTTTGTTAGAACTTATACCCATTCAACTAAGCATCCCTGTCCCAAAAGAAGGGTAGAAAGGGCGCTGGGAGGTGCGGGGCAAGAAGGAGTGCATGCAGAAAGAGCACATGCTTGCATGTCTAAGAAGGGATGTTCTCCAAAAAAGCTCCAAAAAACAGGAATTTAGTAGAACCTCCTCACTACTAAGAAGTCAGCTGGTATCCTGTGCCTAACCAAAGTGCTACTTAAGAATTTTTTTTAGTTTCATGCCTTTTTCCATTATTAATATAGCACATGCCAACTGAAATAAACAGAAATATAAAAGTGAAACGTTCCAATACTTTCCTGTCTCCCAAAATTCCACTCCTCTGAGGTAACCATTTAATATGCCTTGAAAAGGACAGTGATGACTTATAGCCTACAATAGTCCTTGGTCTATTTTTCTATCCCAATAGTGCAGGATGAAAGAAGGGCTATAGAACAGTTTTTATTTCTTAGAGTCCACTTGCAGCAGGGAAATAAATCTCTAACGAAAAAAGAAGCTGCATGTACTATATGTAAGAAGTCCCACTTCAGCACTATTAAAACACTACTTAAAACAATGCATTACAATGAACAAGGATAACATATTCTAAATGTTTATACAGTGATTTCAACGTAAGTATTATTTCACCAAAATTAGCTCTATCACAGCCTCAACAAGACTCCAAAAATGGGATTTCTGTGGACATTTATTGTAGCAATATAACTTCAGGGATAAGATGGGCTCTCTGCTGCCAGACTGAGTTCAAATCCCAGCTCTGCCACTTAATGACCTCACCCATAAAGTCCTGGCAATAACAAAGCCTATCTCACAGGATTGTTAAGTGAATTAAGTGAGATAATACTTTTAAGCCCTTAACAGGTTTCTGGAATATATAGCCTCATTAATTTCAGCTTACTCTTACTGAATGCCAGAAAAATTAGCAACTTAACCCCCAAATTTCATGCTAAATAAGTGATATGAGAAGAGTAAGCAATAACAGGTTACCAGTGGACATTAGAGCACCACAATTTACTCACTTTCAATGTCTATACCCTAAGCCTTCAAATAAGGAAGAAAATTATAGCAATTTAGTTTTTAATTAATAAATTACAAAATTTCCAATAAGCAGACTAGTCTGCTTAGGAACCTACCTGCTCTAAATGTCTACCTACATAAACATGTTTAACACAAATTACACTACTTGTTGAAAATAAAAAACAATCTTTAACCATCACTTTCAACTCTAAATTGCTGTAAAACTCCAGAGTGCGCCAAAAGTTTAGGATCCAGATACATAAATTAGCGCATAAATCCATTAAGATCCTAATATTCCTTTAGAAAGACACATTTCCCAATAACTGAATCATCCAAAAAAAACCCAAATTTTTAATTTTAGTAATAGTTTCCATTTACCTGTAACCTTAATAGAAACGTAAACCTGTAACTTGAGATAAATATATAAAACAAGCTAAGTAAGTCAACTGGAACAAAAGGATTAAAAATTATAATTTTTAACAGGTTCAACTGTATGAAGTTACAGATATTCAACCATTTTTAATCTATAAAATAGGTTCATATGGTTCAACCTAAAACTCAATGACCAGAATGGCCTATGGTATAATCAATCCCCTAGTCTTTACAAATAATTATGACTGCCTTTTTTTTTTTTTAGGTGTTCAATGACTCAGAGAAATTGTGGGTCACATCATTCTCATATATCTCATCTCTATTAGTGTATTAATCTCAAAATTGTCAAAACAGAATGACAGATATAAAGACTTACTAAGTTTACACCTTGTAAGGTTTGCCCTCAAATTTACACCACGGTCTAGTAAATCTATACAATCATTTAAAAAGTCTGATTTATACGAAGTTTTCTTTCAATTATAGTAATTTTCTGACATTTCCTTCCCAATGCCAATGTATTTACCTTATACAAAATAGGACATATATTTTCATAAGATAGTAATGATAAAGAAGCAAAATTTCAGTTCCCTTTTTTACCCTTGGTCATGAACATAAAATAGCCAACAATAAAGAAAGATGCAAAAATTCAAAAAACTAGGGCCTAAAAAAATCCCACCCATTGTCTACTATTCAAAGATAACCAATGTCAACATTCAGGTTTATTTTCTTCCAGTATTTTTTCTATATGCTTTTTATTCAACAATTAAGATTATACTTTATATAAGCTCCTGGCATTCATAGACATTTCCACATTTACAATTTCAACCATTTACAAAAGACCCTGAAAGTTGATGACATTTATGCTGAAGTACTACTAAATGAAAGAAACTTATATCACTTTCATCTTTTGAAGTCTCAGTTTGGGTTTGTTTTTCATCTGTAGTCATAAATCCAGAAACTCTCAGTTACCCCAATCCCCCATGAAAAACATTTTTTGAAGAAAATGTTCTCCCCAAATAAACCCAATTAATAATATTAACAATGAACATGGCAGTGGCAGTTCTTTGCCATAAAAAACAAGCTTCAGATAAATTACAAACTTATATATTTAAACAATATATTCACTGCCTGTTAATGTTACTATACCAATAATATAATGCAGTGTACATGTTTTAATGAAATGTATTTAAATTTCTTTACAAATAACTTCAGCTTTTGTGTTAAAACTG
Organism: Camelus ferus; assembly: GCF_009834535.1. NCBI lineage: Eukaryota > Metazoa > Chordata > Mammalia > Artiodactyla > Camelidae > Camelus > Camelus ferus. The sequence continues at coordinate 45,052,988 of NC_045700.1, forward strand.
ATGATGGGTACATTAAAACTGTGTGATGGGTACATTAGGGTTCACTGCAATATTCACTCCAAGAAATTAAAAATTTTTTCTGTAATAAAATATTAAGTTTTCATAATTTTCCCATAGTTTTGTAAGGAAATTTGTGTTTTAAGGGCATTTGCAAATTTCAGAACTAAGAAGTTGTCTGCCACCCATCTGTAAAGATCCCACACTAACTACTACTTTGTATCCTATGTTCTTCCATTTATACAAAAACGATTTTCTCCATCATGCTTTCATGAACATTATTTTCATGACCACCTAATATTCCATTAAATTGATGTACAGTATTTAATTAGTCCCCTACCATTAGTAATTCAAGCAGTTTCTAATTTCTTGCTATTAAAAACAGGGCTGTAACAAACATTGTTCTACTTAAAATGCTTTATTTGAACTTAAGACTATTTCTTTAGAACAATGACTCCCAAAGGGTGGTAAGAAAGACTACTGCAAATATTTATCATCTTTCCTCACACCCACTCTAGCAATCTCCATCCACAGTCAATAGGTCACTGTGCAGAAAAGAGTTAAGGCCTGAGGATGTTATCTTTATAAAGGCCTGCCAACAAAGAAATCCCCACCCTTCCCTAACTGATAAGGCTGGCTCACAGTGTCTAGACTGTATGTACAAACAACGTAGTACACCTCGAAGAAGGTGCCGCCAGTAAAAACCTTTAAGTGCAGAGTCTCTAGTGGACTTCTCTGGACAGACATATTGCATACATGTTGCTGTAATTTCACTGCTGGGGGAAGTGTGTGCACTCCATGTGCCCCATCTTGTGAGGGAGAGAACATAAGGAAGCCTATATATGGATCCCTCCAGACTCTCCCTACACCTTTTTCCCTTATGATCCGGCTGTGCATCTTTACTATGTCACTGTAATGTATCTCAACCATAAATACAACTATATACTGAGCCACTAGTCTTGTCAGCAAACCTGACACAGTATCTGAAGCCCATAAGACCACTTTAACACAGTCTGAAAGAATACATGGTCACTAGTAAAGCACCATGTTCACAGCTCTAGGCAAGAATTGGCAATTACCCTGCTTTTTGAGATTATGGAGAACCCCTACATAAGTTAATTTTACATATCTCCTTCCCCTGTCAAGACAGGTGAATGCTTCCTAGTTTTGAAAATACTCGTAGGCAGCCAGAGCCATCCTGAGCCTGCAACTGTATCGATGAGCTGGCATATCTCCCCTCACAAGAATGTAAGCTCCAAAAGAACAGGAACTGGGGGCAGGGGGTGGGGGGCAGTTATTTGTTCACTGAAGTAATCAAGGTGCCTAAAAGAATGCCTAATACATAGGAGACTCTCAATAAATATTTGCTGAATGAATAAATGGGTATTCTCAGGCATCCCCAAATTCTCAAACTTAAGAAACCTAGTTTAAAAAACATAACTAAATTTGTAACTCAGTTCCACTGCCTAGTAATTCTCAACCTGTTCCCTCAAATGGAAATAACCATCTAACTTACTAGGTGTGAAGATGAATGCAATACTATGTATGGATAAACTCCTAGCTAGCACATAATAAACAATCAATAACATAATAGATTTTATTTAGAAAACCAAGCAACTAATATCCTATAGATTAATGTGTAAATCTACATAATTTTTTAAAAGATACAAGCTAAGCTACTTTAGTCAAGTAGAGTATTAAATGCTGTTACTTGGGAAGTATGTACTATAGCTTCTGCATTTCTGCCTAATCATAGATTCCAGAGTGGATTCAAGGATACCAGACAGGCGGCTTAATGCAGTGATCCAAGTAAGAGAAAACAGCAGCATGAACAAGAGCAGTAGCAGATCAAAAAGGTAACCAAGAGGCAAAAAAAAAAAAAAAAAAATGACAACGACGATGACAAAGGAGAGGAGAGGAAAGGAAAGGAAACAAGTACTTGGGATAGACCGAATCTGAAAAGTAAGGGGAGGAAAGTGGTTCTGGATTACACGTGGATAGGTGGTAATACAGTCACTAAAAAGGACCTGGTATGGGAAGATACCATGAGTTCCTTTTTGAAGACACTGAATGTGGTGTGTTTAAGGGACAACAGTGAGTTTCTCCCTGCAGGTCTCACTTGTCCTATTCACCTAGCAGCCAAGACTAAGGCTCCATGAAAGGCCTATTCTATGAACAATGGTTCAATTATCATCAGCAAAGAGCATGGGGTGGCAAAAAGGAAGAAAAGGGACAAAGTAAATCCAGCTCAATATACAGAAAATACAAGTACAAAAGATGAGGAAAAACTTTTCACTGACCATCTAGATTTCCAAAAATGCATCCAAATTGTGATCATTTATATGATCACTGGGCCTTAAAGGTAATTAAGACAATGCTGGAACTCACACTATGAATAAGGAGAAAGCCAAAAAATGTATCAGAAAATAACTTGAAATGATTTTGGCTGGGTACATGAGAACTAATTTTATAAACCAGTCACCAAGTAAGTCTGAACAGTACACAGTATAACAACAACTCAAAACATAGTTGCTTAATGTACTATTTATTTGATTACAATATATAGGCAAGATGTGACTGAATAATTCTATGTAACACACAAAAATCAATCATGCTTCTTTTTTAGTCACATTATATGTACTTCATGTTCCCAGGTTTCTGTTCATATACTTTAAAAACAATTATGGAATGTTTAGTTTCGATATTAGATTTGCTTTCAGCAAATCAGAACTTCCACTTACTGTGCTCCTCATTCTTACAAGATATTACCCTACCTTTATAACAGTAAATTATGTTAATTTACTTATTTGTATTTGTAGACACACTGCAAGAGAGGAAAGAAATTTTACTGTTAAAAATAATATGGTCAGCTAACAAATGACCTGATTTTAAAATGGCAAAGGACTTGAATAAAAAATTTTCCAAAGATGATATACAAACAAACATGCATATAAAAAGATGCTCAGTGTCACTAATAATTAAGGAAATGCAAATGAAAGTCACAATGAGATCCTGCATCATACTCATTAGGATGGCCACAATTACAAAAAAAGAGTTGACAAGGATGTGGAGAAATTGGAACACCTGTGCACTGTTGGTGGGACTGCAAAAATGGTACAGCCACTAAGGAAAACAGAATGGCAGTTCTTAAAAAACACTAAAAATAAAATTACCATGTGGTCCAGCAATCTCACTTCTGGGTATATATCCAAAAGAACTGAAAGCAGGATCTCAAAGAGATATCAGCACACCCATGTTTACTGCAACATTATTCACAATAGCCAAGATACGGAAGCAAGTTAAGTGTCCATCAAGGGATAAACAAAATGTAGTATACACATAAAATGAAATATTATTTAGCCTTAAAAAGGAAGAAAAGTCTGATATGCTAAATAAACCTTGAGAACATCATGCTAAGTGAAACAAGCCAGTCAAAAAAAGACAAACAAGTATGACTGCACTTATATGGTGCACCTAGAGTAGTCAAATTAATAGAAGTAGAGAATAAAGTGGTGATTCTTTAGGGGTTGCAGGCAGAGGGGAACAGGAAGCTGTTACATTTTGTAAGGTTAAACAGTTCTGGAGACTGGTTATATAACAATGTGTGTGTGTATTAAACACTACTGAACACTTAGAAATGGTTAAGATGGTAAATTTTATGTTATGCGCCTTTTACTACCATTAAAACTTTAAAAAAAGTTTTTTTCACTATAATATAGAGCTAACAACTTTTCTCTTTCTATTGAAAGAAGAGAAACATCTACTCCTTAACTTAAAACTTAACAAAATTATTTGGATAAATGGTTAACATGAAGGGTTCACCTTCCTCAAGGAGAGTTAGTCTACACGAGGGATGTGTAGGACCACCTGTTTTTGTCTATCCACAAAGTAAGAATTGTTTTTAATTTTTTAAATAATGGGGAGGTGAGGTTGGGGCACGGGGGAGAGTCACGAGTATTTCATGACAAGTAGAAATTCATCATCTGAAATTCAAATTTTAGTCCATAAATAAGGTTTCATTGAAGTATAGCCATTGCCCATTTGTTCACATATTGTTATGACTGCACTTGCACTACACAAAGGCAGAGAGCAATTACCACAAAGACCTTATAGCCCACAAAGCCCAAAATATTTACGAACATGCCCTTTACAAAAAAAGTTTGTCAACTCATGCTCTATATCTAATTCCAAAATAAGGAATTAGGTGCAAAGCAGAAATAAAATGAAGTACATAAAAATAATAAGTATAAATTAAGTGTTAAGTCAGTGATATAAAAAAAATTTAAAACCGGTATTTTATGTGGCTTTTTATTTTACTTCTACCACCAAGACATCTTCACATACACAGGCACATGCACATATGCCTCATTTTTAATACCTACAGTACCTGGAGTAAGCTTCAATCTTAGGATAAGCCTTGATTAGTCGTTAAGCTCTTTGGGTACTCTTAATAAATACTGCTAATTGCACGGCTTTGTTTTTTCACACAACTGAGCTAAAGTAATTTTTACTTTATACAAATTTAGAAAGATATCCTTAAAATAGCAGTTAAAATATGCAATAAAATTGCTAAGAACTCATGTTAATTAATGAAAAGTTTGCATCACTTTTATTTTCTTGCTAAATGCCAGCTCAATGGGTAAGGGTGGGGATGTAATTAATCATGTTAGCTTTCACCAGACAATTAAAATTCTTCAAATATCAAGTTTTAGACAGTGTTCTAACTAGCCATGTATTTGTTTTAGCCAGTAATTTATTAACAGAAAATTTAAGAAAGAACAACATTTGTTAAAACTTAAGTACTTAAAACAACACACTTAACATATTTAACTTGGTTTCAGCAAGTAAAGAGCAAACTACTATAAACTGATCCTAGAAAGGAAACCACCGTATCATGGTATATCTGAAAAATGTCTATTTCAAACCTTCAAAATTCAGATGCCAGTATTTGGGGAACAAGCTGAAATAATTTATACTCGCTTAAAACTCCTGACCATTTTTTCCCTCTGCTGTTCCCTAATCTAGAGAAGTAAATTAGACAGTACAAACAAATGCAAGTAATTTTAACATTAGAACTGTCACACTCCTTGTAGTCAGTAAATATTGTACTAAAAGTAAGCTTGGGCAGTAATAAGCTATAGTAATGGGTCCATGGTATCAAAGATATGGCCTCAGTTAATTAACTCTGCTCCCTTAAAAAAAAAAAACTTATCTGAATAATTTTATGAACAAGCAATTCAAAATGTCAAACTTCTAAATAAATTTTAAGAAATTTGAATAATTGTTAAAACAAACCACAAAGAGAAAAATGTGATAACCATGTGGCAAATTGCTTATGTTCTTGGTAATCAAAAATATGCAAGAAAAATAACCTGAATACCACACTTACTTAGCAAGCCAAACACTTAAAGTAACACTAGACCACTAGAGCAGTGATGTTTCTACTGAACTGGTTCATAATGTGTCTTGCTGATGGTACTGTAAGTAGGTACAACTTTTACAATACAGCAACATCCAGAAACTCCTATTTTGAGTAAATAACTTAAAATGAAACAACAGGTACAATGTATGAGGCTTGAAAATTTCCAAAGGCATACAAAGTGTTTTATTTAGCAACCCTAAAAGTCTGTTTCTAAGGCTAAAACGGCAATATATTAAAAGAAGCACAGTAACAAAGTAAGGATATGTATCACATTTTTACCTACAGTGAAAAGAACTGAGAACAAAGAACAGGGAAAATAATCCAATCTTAAAGGAACAGTGTCTATGTCCATCAACAAATTGGATTCCAGCTATGAAATCATGACAGAAAGGTGCAAATATTAACTATGGCCTTTAAAACCAAATTCCTGAACAAGACAGAACTCCATTATGAGGTGTAACTCATTAGAAAACAGTCTGTTTAGACTCAAGAAGCTGTATTTGAATGGTAGGATTGTGTGCCACGTATGTTAGTTTAGAATTTTATATCTGCTGATTCCAGAACTAGTTACTGAGAGGGGACATTTTAACAAGCCTTTCTCTGAATAAGAGTAAATAAACAAAAGTAATGATAACAATTTTAAAAAGAAACAAACTTGATACAACTGATATACGTATTACACATCTAACAACTATAGCTGACAAAAAATTTTTTATCCTTTATACAAGGAATATTTAACCAAGACAGACCATATGTTGGATCATAAAGCAAGTCTCAAATTTTAAAGAACTGAAATCTTACAGATTTAGTGCTAATCACAGTCGCGCTAAGTTAGAAATCAGTAACAAAAAGCCATTTAGAAAAACATTATGTTTAAAAATTAATAATCCATAGCTCAAAGAGAAACCATGGAAATTATAAAATGTTTTGAGGTAAATGAAATGCACACACACACACCAACACACATAGATACCTGTTCATACACATACATACAAAAACCTGGGGGAGTAAATTAAACACTTTAAAATGATTAATTGTATGTTAAGTGAATTTCACCTCAATTTTTTAAAAAAGCAAAAGAGTCTGAGGAAGGAAGCCAGTCATGCTTAAGGAACTTTATAACCTCAAATATATGTATAGTGAAGAGGAGGCACTGAAAATCCAAGAATTAAATAAGCATCTGTCACAAAAATCTAGAAAAAGGAACACCAAATTAAATCCAAAGAAAGTTAAAAAAAAAAAAAAGGAAACAATAAAATGAGAACAAATACCAATCGAATAGAAAACAAACATAAAATAGAATGAACAAAGCTAAAAGGTGCTTCCATGAAAAGACTTATAAACTGGTAAGATGGGGTCAAGAAAAGAGACAAGAAATGACTATCTGGAATGAAAAAGAGGACATTACTACAGATCCTAGGCATATAAAGATCACAATATCTTATTATGCAGACATATTTGAAATTTTAGATAAAATGGAGGAACTCCTAGAAAGCACAATTTACCAAAACTGATATGAAAATTAAAACTCGAGTATTATGACATTATAGCAATCAAAGCCATTACTTAAAACGTCTTCATAATGAAAATTTCAGTTTTAGAAAGCTTCTTCAGTGAATTCTGCCCAATACAGACTCTACCAAAAAAAAAATAATAATAAAGATGCTGTAACATCCTTCTTACACGAACTCTTTGAGATAAAGATAAAAAGAGAAAAAATACTTCCCAACTCATTTTTATGAAGTGTCACCTTGGTAAAAAACCTAACCAGGGCATTATGAGAAAGTTAAGTTATAGCCCTATTTCATGAACAACATCGGTATAAAAGTATTAAACAAAAGATAAGCAAAGTAATTTGGATAAAAAGAGTAATAGCTCACAATTAAGTTGGGTTTAGTCCAGGAATACAAGGTTGGTTTAAAACTTAAAGAGCAATAAAATAATTTACCATATTAAGAAAATCTGGAAAAAAGTTAACTGATTGTCCAAATGCAGAAAAAGCACTTGATAAGTCAAATCCATTCATAGTGTAAACAAACAAAAAAATTAGTAACTAGTCACAGAAAGGAATTTCCTTCACCTGAGAAATGATAGATCAAAAATACCTATTGTACTAAATTGTGAAAAACTGAAAACTTCTCCCCCCCACTTCTAAAACTAGTAACAACGCAAGGATTCCCACTATAACCAATCTATTCAATGCTGTACTAGAGGTCATAGTCAAATCTCTCTGACCTCTCCTTCTGCCCCATCTCTTACCTCTCCTTCTGCCCCCATCTCTCTTTTGCTTCCTTCTTCTGCCCCTTCTGCTTTTTAAGGACTTGTGATTTTATTGGGCCCATCCAAATAATCCAAAATAATCACACTATTTTAAGGTCTGTTGATTAGTAACTTTAATTACATCTTCAAAATCCCTTCAGACCACTACCTAGATTACTATTCAACTAAATGTTAAACAGGTGACAGAAATCTTGGCAGAATATCTTCAGAATTCTGTCTACCAAAAACCAAGAAAGTTTGTTTTACTGGATATCAACGTAATTATAAAACAATAGTAATTAAGAAAATAAAACAAACATGATACAGAATATAGAGCCGAGAAACAGACCTATTTCTGGGTACAGACACGATTTACAGACACTTGATTTACCAAAAAACGGTAGCACCACAGAACAGTGAGAAAAAAATAATTCTTTTCAGTAAATAGTGCTAGGACATCAGGATAGTCACACGGAAATGAAATCTATTCCTACCTTGCACCACACACAAAAAATCAATTTCAGAAGGATTGTATGAATCCTAAATACGAAAAGAGTAATAATAACAGTATTTCTGACAGATAGTATGGGAGAGTGGGACTTCAGGAATAGTGGACGATCTCTACAGTGAAACAACTAATTTAGTGAAAAAAATTGTTTAAACGACCAACCATTTAATACCTCTGGAAATTGTACTATGGGCATACAGCAAATGGAGAAGCATTTATTCAAGAAAATATACTAAACAGAGGTGAGAAGAGCAAGTTTCTGTGACATATGAGCCACAAGTCACTCCCAATTACACCCCATTACTCAAGGTGACAAAAGTTCAACACCAGACAGGTGCTACAGCAGCCCCACACTCCAGTCTAGGACTACTTCACCCCAGGAGAGAAAAGCCACTGGCATCTCTTACCTACTCCAACCTCTAGCTCCATGTTGCAGAAATTCTATGCCAGGCAGGCATGGATGAGAAGATTGGGGGAATCCCTCCACCCAGCCAGCCCCCACTTATAAGGCAGAAAAGCTATACTCCAGGTAGAGTAGGCCAAGAATACTAGATCCCAATTGCTCACTCATAAAGCAGAGGTTCTTTACCAAGAAGGCCAGCTGAAAGTAGGATTCACTCTCCTTGCGCAGTGCTCTAGTCCTGGAGGGGGGGTGTCACCTCAAGAGAAGTGATCTCCTTGCCTTTGACCCCCAACTCCACTGGAGTAAGGCAGAAGTTCTTCCCAGGGTAAAAGGTAGGTCGTTAAGAACAGAAAACTGTTCTTCATCTAAAGGAAAGACTTTTACTTCAAACAGACTGTGGGATACTTCATTTCTAAGGGCAATGTCCAAAACTACGGCAATCTTGGAGATGACAACTATAATGAAGCTGATAGTTTCATGAGAGTAGTAGCAACAAGGAAAGCTACAAACCACCTACAACGTTTACAGAGAGAACTAGGTAAGAAAAAGGCAGTAAGAACCCTCAAAGTAAGCACAAGTCTCAAAGGCTAGCAACACGTAGCTTCTGCAAAGACCTAACTTAATGCAATCAGAGCAATTTATGCCCTGGGATGTTGGTGAAAACAATAGATCAACCAGCTAGCAATTAGTGGAGGCTGACAGTTGGGTGTGATACCAATAGAGGCAGACCAGCCAAAAGCTTAATAAGGTGATCAAGCAAAGAGGCAAAGAGAGCAAAGCCAAAACCACAGTCATCTCCAGTGGTCAGGGAGACTGCACATGACTTTTGAGAGCGCCCAGATGTTGGATTCAGCAGACAAAGAGTTCAAAGCAGCTATTATAAATATGTTCAAAGAACTAAAGGAAACCATGTTTAAAGAATTAAAGAAAGGTATTATGACAGTGTGTCTTCAGAGAATATCAATGAAAAGATAGATATTATACAAAATAATCAAATGAGAAACAATGAGTGCCAGTAAAGGGAGTATAATAGTGTATTTCTTCTCCTTTCTTCTCTTAATTGATTTAGAAAACAACTGCACATACAACGTGTGTAATTGTACTGTTGGACCTATCACATACAGAAACATACTTGACAATAACAACACAATGAAGGCAGGTGGAGACAAACTTTATTGGAGTAAGGAAACAACATCAGACAGTAAACCAAATCTATAGGGAGAAATAAAGAAAACCAGAAATAATAAAAAAAGGTTAGTACAAAAACTATAAATGTGTTTTCCTTTCTTATTTCTTTAAAAAGACTTTAAGTTATATAAAGTAATAATTATAACAATGTAGTCTGGGGTAACATGTATCAACATGTATAACCAAAAAATTGAAGGGCAGCATTATATAGGAGTAAAGTTTTTACATATCACTGGAATCAAGTTAGCATAAACCTGAAGTACAGTCTGATAAGATGTGTAACGTAAACCTTAAAACAATCACTAAGAAAATAACAAAAAAAAGTTTAAAAAGCATGAAAGGAATGAAAACATTACACTAGAAAATACACTATGCAAAAGAAAATGGTAAAGGAGGTACCAAAGGATAAATAGATATGAGACACATAGAAAACAAAAAGCAAAACAGCAGGCATAAATCCAACCATATCAATAATGTTAAATGTGCATGGGTTAAGCATACAATCAAAAGGCAGAGACTGTAGGAATTGCTTTTTTTTTTTTTATTTCCACTTAAATGCTGTCTACAGAAGACATACTTCAGATCCAAAAACACAAACAGGATAAAAATGAATGGATGGAAAAAGACACCATACAAATAGCAACTATAAAAGAACTAAAGTGGATATACTGATATCAGATAGCTTCTAAAATGTTTTCAGAGGTGAAGAGGAACATTTTATAACAATTAAAGGATCACTCCAACAGTAAGATAAAAAAATTATAAATATATGCACCTTAGAGCCTCAAAATGCAAAAAACAAAACTAACAGAATCAAAGGGAGAAAAAGACAATCTGACACTAGCTGGAAGTTTTCAATACTCCACTTCCAATAACAAATAGAAGTAGGCAGAGGATTAACAAGGAAACATGAAACAAACAATAAAACTAGACCTAACAGACATCTGGAGGATACTCCATCCAATAATCAAATGAATACACGTTCTTCTAAAGCACACACAGAACACTCTCCAGGACAGGCCATATACTAGGTCATAAAATAAGCATCAACAAATTTAAAGGGATTGAAAGCACACAAAGTATGTTCTGTGACTACAATGGAATTAAATTAGAAATTAATTACTGAAAGAAATTTGGGGAATTCACAAATACGTGAATATTAACATACTGCTAAATCACCAATAGGTCAAAAGAAGAAATCATAAGGAAAACTAGAGAATATTTGAGATGAATAAAAACAAAAATACAACATATCAAAACTTACAGGATAAACTAATTGAATGCTTAGAGGGAAATTTACAGTTGCAAATGCCTACATTAAAAGAGAGAATATACAGGAAAAGATTTTTATGAACTTGAGATACTTCCTAAATATCATAAAGAAAGGGGGGCAACAGGCCACAGAACGGGGGGAGGGAAATGTTTACACTGAAAAACAGAGTATTTATCCAAAATACAAAAAAAAAATTTCATTTTTTTTTGAAAAGACAACACAAAGGAAAACTGATCAAAAGTTTTGAACAGGCGCTTCACAATAGGTAACCAAAAGTCAATAAAAAAAAAAAGGAAATCTCTTAACTCATGGAAATAAAAATTAAAACCACAAATACCATCTCATACCCATTAGAAAATCAAAAATAATATTAACAATTCCAATTGTTGGTGAGGAAGTAGAGCAATGAAAACTCTCATACACTGTTTACAGGAATGTAAACTGTTAAAACCACTTTGGAAAACTGGCAGTATCTACTAAAGGCAAACAAACACACAGCCTATAACCTGGTAAATTTATGATTAGGTATATTTCAACAGAAGTTAATAGTACATGAAGAGATACGTATAAACATGTTCATACAGCACTACCAGTAATAGTCAAGAAGCAGAAACAACCCAAATATCTATCAACAGATTGTATTAATAAACTGTGGTATATACAAAGTAATGTTAAAGAATAATGAATATAAACTCCAGTTACAGGAATTAACATGGACAAACTCAAAACCATTACATGGAGCAAAAGTAGCTAGAAACGAAATTTATATGATGTGAGTCCATTTATATAAAGGTCAAAAATTGCGATAACTAAATCAGAACAGTGACTGCTTAGGGAAGGGAGAAGGTAATGAGTGATGAGTGCATGAAGAGGGCTCTGAAATGCTGGCAATGTTCTTTTTCTTGACTGAGTGGTAATTACACCATGGTTTACAGTAATTCACTGAGCATTAATTTATGCATTATGCTTCAATAATGAAAAGTAAAGCACAATATAATATTAAAAAATAAAATCAACAGAATCACAATAAAATTAAGTACTTGAATTTAGAGGTTAATAACTGATGAAGACTAATCTTTTGATATAAATATGAAGTTCAGTCTCACTAGCAATCAAGACATACCAACTGAAACAAGATAATACCATTTAATAGTTAAACTGGAGGAAAACTGTCTAATTCCCTTCTCCAGGCAGCACTCTATTCGTCCCACGTGATAAAAATACAATTTCCTCCCGTTCCACTTTAATTTTTTAAAGAACTTTCCTGTACAGATGAAGGAATGAAGCCTAAAAGTTACTTTTCAATGACTCATTATATGAGCTTGTTTTTTGTTCCTGCCTTTCTTCTCAAAAGAAAAAAATCACCAGTGCATGAACACATACACAAACAATAACTACAGCAGCAAGTAACTTGCCCAAAATCACACAGCTCAGAAGTGACCAAAAAAAGATCCAAATCCGGGTCTACTTACAGTAAACCCACAATCCTAACCTCTATGGCTACACTGCCTATAAACCCACTAGTAAACACACATTTTTAAGCACCTAGTCCACATAGAGCATTCTCCTTGGTACAAATAAGAGCACACAAAAACACAATGCAGGCCTCTTTTATGATTTTCAATGCAGTGCTGTAAAGTGTAATTCTGCATATCAAAAATAAAGCATAAACACTGCTAATCTAAATCTCGTTCTTGATGCTTGCTTAAATGTTATAAGCATGTCTCATGGTTTGGTCAATTCTCAAGCCAAAGAAAATTTCAAGAACTAAAATGCTGAAAGTAGCAACTTAGAGTATCATTTGATATTTGCCTCTGTCACACATAAACTCCACCAAAAGTCTTCAATAAGCCAGGGAGACAATCTATGTCTTATGTGCTTTGACTGTAAGGATCTTTATACCCAGATAGTACTTGTTCCCTATTTTTGCTTTAAACAAAGAAGAAAAAATTTAAATTCTAAAGCATCTTTGTATCTAAATATAATAGTAATAGTTAACACACACTGACTGGTTAATGTACTACAAATTTCTCATTTAATTCTCACAACCTAATGAAGGAGCTACTATTACTTATTCCATCCTACAATGAAGAAAATCTATAGATGAGGTATTGAGAGGTTAAGGAACTTACTACGTTAAGCGGCAAAACATAAACTAGAAGCCGGGTCTAACAAATATGTGCTTGTAACTACTACATAATAATGCTTCTAATACGCAGTATCAATACCCAAAAACTAAGTATAATGCTGTCAACTAGGTCAGAGAAGTAGGAGACATTGGGAGGGAAGAGGAGCAAGAGGCCAAGAGTTTGCAGGGCACTGCCATTTATTAGCCTTTGGTTTTGCTGTTGTTTAAAACTATAAAATTTTAAAACAGTGAGAGTTGAGAAATGTTCAGAGAAAATATAATAAAGTATTTGATAAGTTGAATTAGCAACATGGTCAGTGTCAGAATTGCAAACCCCTGGTTAAGTACAAGGCACTGTGTTAATAATATTTAAACCCAGTAATTCCAGGGATGAGATGAACCCTACCTGGTTCAAAAATACATGCCCTTTTCCGGCATTGCTGGTATATGAGCTCAAATATATAAATCAAATAATAATTTGGCAATAGTTATTAAAAGGCCCTTAACAGGTTTATACTTTTTGCTCTGATAATTCCATCACTGGGAATCACTGGGGAGGTGGGGGGCTTTTACTCAGAGACACTGATTATACCATTATCTATTAAAGCCAAAAAGTAAAATTAAAATTGTAAATAAAATGAAAAGATATCATCTAAATAACTAAATATAATAGTTAAGAGACAGAGTTTTCACCATGATCCTTTTTTCAGGAAAACTACAACTCACCTAATCTTTGTGATCTTAAAGGGACTGTCAATTATGGCTTTCTGTGGATTCCCCAAATCACCCTAACCACAGCCATAGTAGCTGCCTTGCCAAACTTCATCTGCCAGGTCCCAATGATTGGTTAAGGAATTGACAATCAGAATACATTAGCATCAACCCAGAACTGACATGTGGACATCAGGAAAGAGTTTTCTTTCAACTGTGGTTGCTAACCCAAAAGGTATGTGTCTGGGGTTCCTGAAGCAAGAGGTTAGAAGAACTCAGAAACAGAGTCCAAGAGGCTCAATGACATTATTTGAGATCTTGGAGCTAAGCTGCTTCCAAAGCCATTCCATTCTCCTCCATACATACAATTCCCAGTTATGTGAACCAGTACATTCCTTTTTTAACTTACCAAAGCTTGTGTTAAGTTTTTACCACAGGTAAGCAAAAAAATCATGACTAACACACTACCAAAAGAAGAAAGGTTAACTAAGCATATTATAGCACGTTCAATTTCCTAGTAGTTAAAATTCAACGGAATGATGTTGACGGAATAGTGTAACTGTTAAGAATATGCACTCAGGAGCCTAGTCTGAATTCTGACTCTGCTACATATTCTCTGTGCCCTTGGGTAAGTTGGTTAACCTCTCTGTGTCTCAATTTTCTCATCTGTAAAATAGGAATACACTAGCACTTATTTCACATGATTGTTAGAAATAAATGAGTTACTGTGTACAAAGTGCCTAGAACAAGTCCTACCATTAATAAGTATGTGCATTTTTTAAATAAAAAAAAACATAGTTAACTAAACCATATAATTATACTGATGTTTTTTTAAAATCTGTGCACAGAGAAAGGAAAAAATCTGTTCTTTAAAAAGGAAGCAAAGAAAATAAATGAAAATAAAAATAAAAAGCAAACATACACTACTTTCACACACACATACAAAAAAAAAACATTCCTCAGGTCTCATTAAAGACAGGATGGATCTGACTGGCTTCACCTAAATTCCCCTGATCTTCTCCAGTGGCACCATATTCACCATCACATAGGAAGCACATACATAGTGTCAAATGTGGAATGATGAAATCCAATGTATCAATTTAATCCTAGAAGAATGTCATTTCTCCAACTAAACTAGTTCCCAAGGAAAGGCAAAAGTTTATGAGTACAACCAACTCTTAATAATCCATATAAATGAAGAACAAATATTATAAGTCATCCCCTCTCCTCAAAAAAAACCACTCCTAGTTGGCTTTGTAATGCATCTTTGTAAAATACAAACATTTTCACTTAAATATAGGCATAACTTGTCTTTTTCAAATTCACAAAATTTGAAAAAACCTAATAATGAAGCCATTATTGGGAAGATTTAAGTTTCACAACCTACCACCTGTTTCAGCTCTGCATATCTTTTTACATCATGCTTTGAATTCCTATTAACCCATCAAATTCTCTTATCTCTCATTAGATTTACTAAATAATACATGTTACCAAAGGATTTGTTTTGTATGCGATAAGGTAATTAAAACTAAGTGTTTTAAAAAATACTTCTTATAAGATGAGCCAGACTGAGCGTCAAGCCTCCTTTCCTGCCGTACTGAATACTAGTAAGACTCAAACATCTGCCACTAAAGCATCTCAGATTTGTTCAGAGCCTCATGCACCAGGTTAAAAGCCTCCACAGTAAGTGGACTGCTTACTCCCGTAGGGACAGTGGAAAATTCTTCATTCAAATTCTAACATTTATTTGTTATGGCTATGGTGAGCTTATGAGGCCAATAGGTTAGGATAAATAGTAATCCAATTTAGATTATTAATCATGAGAGTAAGATTTTTTCATTAATGTACCTCTAACATTTTCCATGAAATATAAGATTTGCAGAGCTGGTACAGTTTTTTTAGTTGGTTTTGGGTTTGTCATTTAAAAAAAAAAAAATCTTATCTTCACACACATATAAAACTATTGCAAAAAAATTAACAAAAGTTTAGCAGTAATCTGAATGAGCCTAAAAGACTGATTAGTAAATTAAAAATTGTTAAGGAAAAACTAAGAAACTACCCAAAATCACATTTCCATATCTTAGGCAATATATCCTAGTGGTTAAAATGCACTTGGTTCAAATTTCAGCCATTTATTACTTTGTGTTGCAATGAGCAAGTTTCTTTATTTCTCTGTGCTTTGGCTTCCTCATCTGTAAACTGAGAATAAGTGTATATACTTCAGCTATGAGAATTAAATGAGCACGTACAAACAATATGTTTTGCCCTTTATTTTTACTGTTATCCATTATCACTCTCTGAAATATAAATTGCCTATGAATTACTAAAATAAGTATCTTCCTGGGTCTGAAATACGTGCATACTAAGTGTATAATCACTCTTTAAAAAAAAACTTTAACAGTGCTTCAACAAAACTTTCTGTTGGGTGCCAACTCTACAGAAGCATCCCACTATGCACTGAGAATATGGAAATGAACAAAACACAGTCTGAATTTAAGACCTTTCTGTCTAGTAGGCAACATAAATAAAACTATAATAAAAGGTAGTGTGATGGAGGTGCTATATCGTAGACGATCCTATAGGCCACTAAGGAACAGAAGAACCAAACTCAGGGAAGCAAATACCCCAGAAATAATTTCTAAGGAACAATCACCTAGTTACTTCACTTCAGAGCACCACATTGCTATTTATACATATATATATTCATAAGTGTTTTAGAATGCAGATCATTAAAAAGACAGGATCACCCAGCACACTACTTACATGTTCATAAACTTAAAAATCTTTTAATAATAAAGACAACTATGTTCTCTTCACAAGCCACAACATAACTTTAAAAAGGTCACATTGCTTCTTCAAGAAGCATTTCTTTCACCAATAAATAAAAGCTACAAACTTTCCTCCAGTAAATTATATTAGGGCTAATGGCAAAAGAACAGTATTTTTGAGCTGATAGAGACCTCTGAGGGCTTCAAATCTAACCCCCTCATTAATGTTACAGATGAAAAAGAGCAACAAAGTATAATGGAAAAAGTACTAAGTTCAGAGTCAGAAAACTGAATCTTGGTTCCAACCCTCATACAGTAAAAGCCCGGGCAAATTAAGTTTCCTCATCTGTAAAATGAGTGGTTTAGACTCAACTGCTTTCAAGATCCCTTTCAGCTCTGTAATTCTCAGTTTATGAAAGTGAAGCAGAGAGAGAAGCTACTTACCCAAGGTCACCCAGCTAGTTAATGGCAAAGTAGGGACTACACCTGGATTCCAATTACAATCAATGTACTTTCTCTTCTGTATCTTACTGCTTCTTCTACTTCATAAAACCATTCCTCAAAATTGTTCTAAGACTTTTGGAAATTATTAATAAGCATGAAGGATTTTATGACACTAAAGGATTTATTCTGATCCCTGTTCTATAGAAAAAAACCAAATGCAACAAATACAAGAAGTCTCAAGCTGTGTGTCATTTACTACACTTAAGTTGATCTTAACAAAGTCATAGGAGTTTATCCTCAACTTCTCAGCACCTAAAATCTAACCTTTTAATCCAACTCACAGAAGAGGTTATGTTCCATATGAAATTAAAATATGAATTGCTATAGGCAATCATAAACATTATATGCATAATTCTCTGAATAAGATGAGAATTAAAATTCTTCATTTTATATCCTGGTTATATTTAATATGCATTTTTAAATTCAAGAGAGATCAATTTAAACACTTCTTCATGTATCCTCTTCAGACTCTCTAGCTTTAAGACCATTAAAAGAGACTAACCATATTACTTCTGAAATCACATAAACAATTACAAATAAAAGGCTATACAGACTGCTGATAGTTCCTCTTTTAAAAATTGAAAATCAGCCCCCAACAGTATTTTAAAATTCTGTGCCCAAATATATTACAACTCTCCTAAACTGCATTATAAGCAGCATCTGATTCCCCAAAATGTCTTCAAAGCTTATTATATTTCACAGGGAACTTAGCAAGATTTCAGGAAAACTTACAGTATTGATTCCAGAAAATACAGGAAAATCCTCAGAGACAAAACACAATAAAAATGAAAAATAGTAATAAAGCCAACAATAGCTTCATACTACTGTCTTAAGAGAATATTTTAAAACATTCATGGATATATAAGCGCAGTTTAACTATATTTTATGATTTTCAAAGAATCACAGAATGTTTGCATTTTTTTAATTGGATGGGTCCATTAAGTCACTTAATCCAATAGCACACAAAATAAGAATCTACAGAATTTATCTCTGCCTCCTCCAAAAACATCCCTGTAGTCTGCTTTAAATTCTCATAGCCACATACTTCAAGAGGCAGTTCGTTCCATTGCTGGCCGAGTTTAATTGTTATACAGTTCTTACATTCCTGTCAAAAATTATACTGAATTCATTCTATGCCTTCCTAATTTTCACCTGCTGGTCTACCTTCTAAAATAGCAAAAATGAATCTATTCTCTTTCCTATTTATGTTTCTGAAATACTTGAAAACAGCTGAACTTTTCCCCACCTCTTTCTTTAAATGTACGGTCCACAGATTTCTTGCGGGTCCTGAAGACACTTCTGGAATAAAATGTGCCTCTACACTGCAAGTTATCTTTAAAAAACTTGCCACTTGTCGAATTTTGGTGTAATACCAAAGAATAAAGTCTGTAAAGGCTATTAAAATACTTCTTTACTAACTACATATCCATGTGAAGTTGGATTCTCTTCACACATCTCAATCAAAATATATCACAACAGACTGAAAGAAGCAAAATCCAGCTTTCTTTTACTAAGTCAGAAATTTAAGTGATTTGAAAAAATATAGAACAATGCCACCAGTCTCACTAAAATTTTTGTTTTAGAATATGTATTCTTCATTTAAAAATTTGTTAACATGTAATCAAGATTGTTATTTTTAGGTAAATATTTCTCAAGTTATTTTACTTCAAATGTAGTAAATATCAACAGACATAACCCACATAAACAAAATCTCTTTACGTCCTCAGTAATTTTTAAGGGAGTAAAGAGTTCCTGAGACCAAAAAGGCTAAAAAAAAAAAAAGCATACCTATTTCTCAGGGGCAGATTCCTAGACCTCTAACTACCTGGGATTTCACTCCTGTCTCTCTCCTCTTGTATGTAAATATGCCTCTATAAAGGAAGCACTTACCACATATTTACGTATTCATGAGCTGGAATCCTTAAACATACCACCCTGTCTAGCTCCAGCAGGTGACTTCAAGAAATTAAAGGGTCATCTGGAACACTTAACTTTTAACATCTCCCTAGTTATTACTCAATCGTCTGGAGTCAAATACTTTAATTCTTCTGTCCAAACAATGCCATCTAATAAATATGGAAACAGCAACAGTTTATACTGTGATGACATCTTTTTGACCAAACTACTTTTGCTATTTAAATAAAAGTAAAGCAAATTATTCATATCTGACAAGATAGAACAGAAAAGACAAGTCTTTTGTATAATCATTTATTTGATTCTTAGCAATAGCCCATTCAAAAGTACCCATAGAAAAAAAACCATCTGCTCATCTAGCCAGTACACACCAGGTTCCTAGGCCTCAACAAACAAGACTGACTGTTACTTGAAAATTTAGTCAATTTCTCACCTTCCTACATCCTTATTCACAGGATTACTAGAAGATAAAATGGGATAGAGAATTTAGCCACAGGTTTAAAAGATTTAACGTAAAATCTGGAGCTACACTGCTGAGCACCTCTCAGAGAATTTTAAGATTGATAAAGGAAAAGCTTTGGGACTCCAAGGGGAAAAAGTAGTCTACACTATAGCATATAAATTTCTAAATTCTAATAAATTTCTGAATCTAATGATTTAGGCTTATGGATACTTATGGCATATCTTTAAAAATAGCCCATTTTCAAAGTTAAGTTTGCTTAAAAGGAGTTCATCACACATATAACCTATATATACACACGTATGTATCCTTCTTAAGTTTAAAATTTTCTATTACATATTACATTAATTTAATAGCTCAATTTTTAAGAAACAAAGTTTGTTCTCTCTTTGGCACATACATTCAAGTTCCATTCATTAATAGTAATAGTTCTTACTAGCAGTCACCAGAAATCAAAACTCTCAACTTAATTTATACAACATCAATTTATACAACACATTAACATGTACACCTAGAACAGATGCTAAGCACTTGTTAAAATAAAAACTAGGATCCCACTCAATAGAAAACATTTCTATCTTAATAAGTGAGGCTTCATATATGCAATTCCTGTTAGCATTAGTGAAATCTGAGACTACAGCTTCAAGATGAATCTATAACCTCAGAGAGGATTAACAGTTTTAATTTACTCGCTGGTTGGTCAAAAAAACACATACCACTGTGACCATACAGGTACTTGATGTGAAGTGTAACTTTCACGAAAGCATGTCCTGTTATTTCTTTAAGAGACTCACTATTTAGGTTACATAAAAATCTATTTGTAATCCAAATTGATGAAAAAATTGATTATTTGGAAGTTCAAGCTAAATTATTCCAACCCCTCAAAATTTTCAAACATCACGAAAAGTGCAGAATAGTGTTAAGTTTTTTAACTAGGGTTGAAGATACCTCAGAAATGCACAATCTAGATTTTGCAGCCCCAAAATTACTAATACTGATAACAGATGTTACAGATGAACAATTTAACACTAATCCTCAGTATCTAGTACAGCGCCTGGCTTACAGAAAATGACTCAATAAATATTTGAGAAATGAATTTTAAAAAGGTATAGCCTTAAAGTCTCAAAACCATCATTTACTGTCACTCATTACACTACCATTCATAACACTATCATTAAGCACTTTAATGAAAGTATTGACAAAAGTTAAAGCACGCTAAAAGCACCAACTGCTCTGTTTAAAAAATAGATTTTAAAACATTCATTTACAAATTTTCAGGTGTAGAAAGAAAAGTCATCAGGTGTATCAAACGAGTTACTTAAACTTTTATATGCTTATAAAATAAACTTTTATCTACTAATAATCATAACTCAGGGGTGAGATGGAAAGGGAAAACGTCTGTCAACGTATTTAGCATGCTTAATGGGTGCCATAAATCAAATCTTTCCATGATTTTTCTAGAGCAAATTCATGCCAATCTTTGAGCCTATTGTCACTTTCACACATGCTCACAGGAACAAAATGACAAAGAATGCTATGCTTCAACCACTGGATTCAGGGCACAAAACACTTAACAAATGTCAAGACTCTAAGTTGTACATACTGACAGATATTTTCAAAATAAATTCATCCGACCAACTCCTACATAAATGAAAGCTCCTGATATCTTTAAAGGATTCACTAAACTACTGGACTTCCATACGTTATTTTGAAAATGTGGCTACAATCTCCCTGCGTGACACAACCGGGAGTGAACAACCCATTTACCAACTGCTAACGAATACCGTTAAACGTTTTCCAGACAAAAGAGCGGTAAATGCGATTCCATGCACTTAATTCTTCCCCCATAAACGCGTGTTCTCACAAATTTCATTTTATGTCGTATACTTAAAGTTAAATACAGCAAGTTGAAATTTTAGTCAAAAGCACCCCGGTGTCTTACTAGCTGTGTAATTGCTACATCTGGTGGCAGCACACTTGCATGCAAGAAGCCAGAAAACTTAGAAAACAATTGTAACCGATCTGGTGCGTGTTCGCAGTAACCTTTACGCACATATTTCCCACAAAACCCAGGACCGTGTCAGAGAAAAACAGTAGCCTACTAGCTGTAGAGAGAATGCACAAACACGCAGGAGGCGATGGCGAAGGAGAGAAAGTTGCAACCATCTGGTGGGGTGGTTTTAAAAGCCTGCCCACGAATCAGTCTGTCGTTTAAATTGTTCGAGGGGGCCAAGTAGGGGATCAAAGTCGGCTTTGGTAATTTCAGCGACTCTTCCCAAAGGGCATAGACCCTGCAAGCGAGGGGCATCCTCCAGGTCCCGGGCAGCAAAGCTCGCAGAGCGGGGACCGCCTCTAGGGGAGGAGTGCGCGAGGGAAGGGGAGGGGGCTCGAGGATGAATGCTTCACCGAGAGGGAAAACCCACCAGAGACCGGAGGCCAGGAGGTTAAGAGTACTGAGTGTACTAGCAAATGGAGCAGAAAGGGGCTCGCGTCCGGGGGGAGGCTTCCCACCCCAACAGAACCGGCTCTTAGGATCCTCGGGCGAGTCTCTGCGCCTCACCCCGTCCCCTCCAGCACGTACTCCCTCGTCCGTCTCCTCCACCACCCGCGAACCACCACCCACAACCGGAGCACTACCTCCTGGGAGCCCGGCGGCCTCGCGTCCACCTCGCCCCCATCCCCCACCCCGGGGTCGGGGGAAGGAAACCCGGGGGCGCGGGGCTGCGGCGCGGCAGGGGAGGCCCGCGAGCGGGCGCGGGCGGACTGCGCTTACCTTCCCTAGGCCTCCCGGATGGCGGCGTGTGATTCAGCAGGGACCTGGCCGCCGCCGCCGAGCCTGGGGTTGGAGACGTGGAGAGCTGGGACCAAGATGGCGGCCCCTCCAAACTTCCACTGCTACTTTGGACACTCATCAAGCTACTTTCTGGGAACCCGACTCCCCCCCTGCGACGGCAGCGGCGGCAACGGCAGCGGCAGCGGCACCGGCACCCGCCTCCGTCATGGCGGGGGCCGCGCTGAGGGCGAGCGAGAGAGTGAGGGCAGGGAGGGGAGAGTCAAGGGGATGGGGGAGGAAACCCAGAAGGGGGGAGGTGGGGAGGGAAGAGGTGAGGGGAGGAGAGGGGACGGGGAGGAGGGAAAGGGGGAGAAGCGAGGGAGCCGGCGGGCGCGCCGGGGAAGAGGCGGAGGAAAGGAGTGCAGCGGCGGAGGCGTCGAGGGGGCGCCCGCCGCCGAAGGGGTCGGAGCGCGGGCGGAGAGCGGGCTGCGCCGGCCGAGGAGACTTCCGCGGGCGGAACCTGCCGGCACCTCTGCAGTGCGTCGGCCCCCGGCGTCGCCCGGGTGGCGGCGGCGGCGGCGGCGGCGGGCGGTGGGTGGCGGCTGAGGCGGCGGGGTAACCTCTGCATCAGTTACAGACGGCGGCGGCGTCACGCACCGCCTGTGCAAACACTATCGCGAGGCTCCTGCGCCTCCGGTAGCGGCGGCGGCGGCGGCGGCCGCGGGAGCAGGCTTGGGGGAGGGACCTGCCAGGGGTTGGGGGCGGGGGGGGAGGGAACGAGCGTGAGAGGGCGGAGACGCGGGCGCCCGGCGCTCCTGGCGCACCCACGGATCGCGACGCGGCGCGGGAGCCCTGGGCCAGCGGACTGGCGTGCGCGGGGGCGGCTTCCCCGCGCCGGCCGGAGGGAGGCGCCCCCCGCACGCGCCCCCGCCGCGCTACACCGGCTCCCGCGCCCGCTCCGCTACCACCTGACTCCCCCTGTCTCCCGCGGAAGCGCGCCTGGCTTCCGACCCACACCCAGCCTGGGGAGAAATGCTTCTGCTCTAACTGGGCTGTCGTTTCTCAGGAGTTCTGTGTGATCATTTCGCAAAATGGAACTGAAAAGTTGAGAGTTGCTGCTTTCTTGCCTCTCCGTACTGTGAAAAAAAAACACAAAAACCTATGTGCGTCTCCCAGTTTGCAGAATGGGAGTGATTACCGAAAAAAAAGAGCTAAGAAAATAAGTTGGGGGTGGGGGGCGTGGAAATAAAACTTATGTTTTCCAAAAAGGGAGACTCTACCGGTGTTGTGCACTCTATGTGGGGTCTAGCAGTTCTTTGTTTAAAAACTGTAGGTGTAAAATAAAAATAGAAAATTTTGATCACCGAATTGACATATTAAAGGAAACTAGCCAGGGTTCATCTTGTAGAAGAGGGTATGGTTTCTAGAAAGTTCCACTGCTGGTGAGTCCTGACTACAAAATCCTGAAGCAAATTACAGCATTCGCTAAAATTTATAGATACAGTGTAACTTTCCACACCCACACAAGTACAGACACATCAGGGGTTGGGCATCTTGTATGTAAAAGAACAGCCTAATAGTTCGGGAAAAATACAAGGTTATTGCTCTCTTTTAAAAAAACAAATTGAATAGAACACTAAAAAGATTATGATACAGAGCAACTATACAGGCATGAGGAAATGGCATGATTACCAGAGGGACAAAAATGTCATTTCTATTTTTTATGTTTATGACTTTGCATTTCTCAGAGTAATGTTTTGTTCTGATAAACTATCATACTGGAATAGAACCTCGGTTGTCAGTAATCTCCAGAAGTAATTTTAGTTTCTTATGGTTCAGATTCTTCAGTGAGTTATTAGTCATGTTCTGCCTTTAAAATGAAGAGGTACATCTCACAAATTAAACAACTTTAATGAGGTATAATTAACATACAATAAACTGCACATATTTAAAGTGTAAAATTAGGTAAGTTTTGATGTGTATACAATCCTGAAACCATCTTTACAATCAAGATAGTGAATATATCCGTTAGCCTTCAAAATTTCCTCTACCCCTTTGTAGTTCCTGTCCCACTCCACCCCCATCCCCAAGTAACCACAGATCTGCTCTCTGTCACTTAGAGTAGTTGGCATTTTCCAGAACTTTAGACAAATGGAATCATAGTTTGTACTATTCTGTCTGGCTTCTTTTACTCAGGATAATTATTTTAAGATTCATTTACATTGTTGCATTTATCAACAGTTCATTTCTTTTTATTGCTGAGTATTCCGTTGTATGAATATACCACACTTTGTTTATCCATTCACCTGTTAAGGACATTTGCATTATTTCCACTTTTTGGCTGTTATAAATAATGCTAGTAGGAATGTGTACAAGTCTGTGGATGTATGCTTTCCTTTCACTCGGATGCGTACCTAGGACCTTACCATTAGATTTTGATACCAAAGCACGTGCACCCTAAGGCAAAACAAGAGTTCCTATGTGATAGGTAACTGTGCTCTTTCTGTATTTTAAGCGTAAGCTTACTCAGCTGATTGTAGTGAAAAGAGCACAGGACAGGAAGACCTGGGTACTAGTCTCAGCGGGTAACAATCCTTCTTGATTCAATTTCCTCATCTATGAACAAGAGGTTAGAGTCATTAGATGATCTCTAAAGTTCCCACTAATTCCAGGACTTTATACACAGCTCAGCTCCTCTCAAGAGTAGTAAACAAAACCCAACCAAAGAGATTTGATAGTAGGTTATCTTCCTCTCAACCCTCTCCAGAGCCTCACATTACCTTTACACCAACCCCAGTTACATTTTACGTGGACTGACTCCTATTTTAAATGGTAGCTAGAGGATCACAGCAGATAAATAATCCAATTACTTTAGATTTATTTTTGTTATGAGTGCTACCTAGGAAAGACAAATGATACGTTTCTGCTTTCTTGTAACTTATGATAAAGGTAGTCAACGCTGACTTGCTTATTAAAAAGAGGCTACTGCCAGCAACAGGAAGCTAATTAAATAAACTGGCTTAGTCTGAAAATGGAATGTCATGCCATCACTTAAAATCATATCTTCAAAGCATACTAAAAAAGAGTAAGATTTTCGTGTATATTGTAAGTGAAAAAGTGGGTATGACCCCGATTTGTTTGTAAGTATTCTGAACAAATGCCTGCAAGGATGCACCCCAAGAAGTGCATGGCTAGCCTTGGGTTGTGAGATTGTGTAATTATTCCTTTCTCCTTTCTGCTTTTCCAAATTTTGTACAATGAATGAATCATATATTTCTTAAGTAATTTAAGCATAAAAGGGGTCTGGACACAAATTGTGCAAATACATAATTTTATTAAATTATTATGATAAATGAAAACTTCTAAATGGTAGGTAGAGGCTCCCCCACACCTTGCACATTGGCTCATACATAGGCATTCAAATCATGCTTGATAGAGAGATAGATGGGGTGGCTAGAGCGATAGCTCACACAATAGAAAAAAATACAGAAAAGTCAGGAGTCTGGATTCAGACAGAAAGGAATACATGCCATCCTGGGGAAGAAGAAATCTCAAGAAAAGCAAGAAAAGATCATTGTAAGGGGGTCTGGTCTTTGGAGAAATACTCCCAGTGGGGAAAGGCAACATGAAAACACAGGCATAAACTGAGTGAGTGCCTTATGGGCCTCCATTTCACCACCTTAGTTAAAAGCCTAGGGAAGTCAGAGACCTTGTCTGTCATGTTTACAGTTATGGTTCCAACATCTGGCACCTGCCCAGCATACAACTGGTGCTGATACATATTTGTTGAACCAATCAATTAACCACATAGCTGGTTAGTAAGCACTTGAGCCCCCTGAGCTAACCTGATGGTAAACAACTGGGTTGGCTACACTAGCAGAAAAAGAAAAGGCCAAATACTCCCCACCTCCTCACAGTTACACTTCATTGGCCAATGTTTGTGATATGGCAAAGTTTACCAATGTTGTTAGGGTTGCCAGATGAAATATAAATGTTGCATGGGCCATACTTACAGTAAAAAAATTTTTGTTGTTTACATAAAATTCAAATTTAACTGAGCACCCTCTATTTTTTATTTGCTAATTCTGGCAACCCTAGCCCTTTTGAAGGAAGCAAGAAAATAGTTAATGAAGTATGACCTAGTAAAGTTGAAGATACCATGACTTGGCAATTCCTCTCCAAAGAATATATCCTAGAGGAATTCTTGCTCATGTGCACCGGGAGAAAGGACAAGAATGTCCATAGCACAAAAACCTGGAAACCACCCACATGTCCATTAACAAAAGAATGGATAGAGTTATCTACATTAATACAGTAGGATACTATACAACAATTAAAATGTTCACAGGCATCGTGCTGATTTAAAAGAACAAACTAAAGAAGGATGAAGTCAGTTTGATTCATTTATAAAGCATTCAAAAACATTCACAACTAAATAACATAGTGTTCAGGAATATATATGTGGCAAAACTGGAAAGAATAAAGAAAAGGGATTGAGAAGCCAAAATCAGAGTAGTTCTTCCATCAGGGAGAAGGGGGATGTGATCATGGGGGACCCACAGGGGCTTCAAAAGCATCCATAAATGTACTACTGTTAAGATGGGTGGGAGTGTGGAGGTATTTGTCTTATTCTTTTCCTTTAAACTGACACATGTATATTATATCTGCTCTCATGTGTATGAAATATTACATTACAAATGTTTAGGAAATGAGGAGTGCTGGACCTTCTTATCAGCCTGTCCCCTTTTGCCCCCAGATTTGATTTTCTTCTTTTGTCTAAATGTATGCACACATAACCACAACTCTCAAGATACCTGCCCTACCATCACAACACATCCCCCTAGTAGTCTTTTTGATAGATGCCTAGACAAATGATTCCATTGTATTGGATTATGAAGAATTCTCATTTCACTGAGTTTGTTCTACCAGCCGTGCACAATTCACAAAGCCACCATCTGAAGATTTTGGTTTCTAAATCCCTGCAGAGATAGTTCCAGGGTTTCGTGCATGAGAGGATCTCTATAGCAGTGGAAGTGGTTTCCTTCAGGTTTGTCAACTCAGCTAGGGGGATGGAGGAGCCTTAGTCTATATGTAACAAAAACTGGAATTACTAGATTCTCAAAAATGATTCATTTTGCCTGAGGTTAAAAAATTACAATCAACTTCAGAATAATATTACCTCCCCCAGAGTGCACTAGAAGCTGTCCTCCAAGGACGTGAATATTATGAAATGTTTACAAAAACAAAGTACAACAAGCAAACGGTGCTCATAACAGATTTTAAATCAACAATGTACCTCTTAACAAAGCAGTCTATTTAGAAAACTGATTAAGAAAACATATAAAACCAATTATAATCTAGTGTTCCACTTCACTCATCTTAAATTTTACTGATTAAACTAAATATAAATTCATCACATTATAGGGAAGAACAAAGATTCCCAAAACCTTACTTATGCTGGACTTTGTTTCTGCAATACAAATTTTTTTGTCGGCAAAGAAATTGATGTTCCTTTTCATAGTAATATCAAATATTCTTGACTTTTTGACAATATCTTTCCAACTGTACAGTTTAAGAACGTTGAAAATCACTTAATGCTTTCCTAGCAAATAAAAAATGCTAAATCTTTCTTAGTTATATACATGACAAAAATAGTGTGGGATGTATATAACCTCATACATATTTAGAAACTTTGAAACAATACAAAAATGTCAAATATTGAGGAGAATTTCTTTTCCTTCCCCCTCACCCAAAGTAAAAAATCTACCATGAAGAAAGAGGGGTTTTCTGAGATGCAAATAATATTCTGTTCCTTAATCCAGGTGCTGGTTAGAAGTGAGTGCCTAATTTGTGAAAATTCATCAAACTGCACACTTATATAAAAAGTTAGAAAACAATTTTTAGAAAAAATAACCTGGTCTTTGTGATTCTGAGTACTTACACACATACATACACTTAAGGGAAAATTTGTTTAATGAGAAAATGAAAAGAAGTATTTTTCTTAAGGGAAATGTTAATGTGAGGGGAAAATGAATGGTTTCTTAAGAAGTGAAGAAAACAGTATCTTAAAATTAATAAACACAATGAAATTTCTAAAACTGCACCAGAAGAAAGTCCTGAAGTAAAATATTTATCTACTTAATTATTGCTAACCTTGAGTACTTAATGAAGTTGTTTGGAAATGTTTTATAACCTGTAAATTCATTGATTTCAAAAACAGTTATGGACTGATAATCTTTTGTTCCAGGAGTTACCTATTGAGCACTGATCCTGGGTAAAGCAATTTGCCAGGTGCTGTGAGGGTGCAGGTGTGAGTCACACATGGCGCTTAGAGGAGATGATCAAAGAATAGTCCGGCAAATGACTACCATCCAAAGTAGAAAATGATCCATTTTCTAGAAAAATGGGAGAATTTGGAGGCAGGAGAGATCACATTTGAGGCTTCCTAAATGAGGAGCAATTTGAGCTGGGCTTTGAAGTGCATCAAAGTGATCTAAATTATTATTTTCTTTTTAAGATTCAAAACTGAGCCATCAGAGTTGGGATGTATTCCACACACCAACTTAAGATTCTATTATATTTTTTATTATATCTTCAGAGAGTTTTGAGCATCTAGTTCAATCTTTGCTTTTTTCCCCTTTTCCCCCTTGTTTAAGGGCCCCAACACACTTTCCAATCCCTCCTAGGACTGCATCTTTCAGTTTACCGTTGGCTTCTCCTTGCTATGTGGGTTGGAATGGATTGGGAGAAGACAGGGACACTAGCATCAAAAAGTAATTTTCCTCAGTGAAACTAAGTCACCTCCTATGCAACACGTAGAAAAGGAACCTAATTAAGTCAAATAAAGCATTGACTTTGTTGGTAATCAACAGCAACAAAAAAAATCAGGAACATTCTCTCATGAATGTGACACAATTTGATGAATCATACAATCATGAATCATTGAATCATAAAAAGAACTCATGATTTGGAAGATCAGGGTTGGAAAGAGTTGGTGGAGATGTCCAGAACAGACTTTAGCTACAGGTACAAGTTAATATAAACACCAATAATGAGAGATGAATTGATGTTAAGTCTGAAATGCTAAAAGAACTATAGCAACAATATAATTATATTGAGATTTTATTTATAATGATGGGGTTTCTTTTGGAAAGCAACTTAGCAATATGTGCCGAGTCCTTTAAGAAATGTATTCCTTTTGACACATCAATTTCATTCTGGGAATCTGTCCTAATAAAATAATCCT
The DNA here is from genome assembly GCF_009834535.1 of Camelus ferus. Taxonomy (NCBI): domain Eukaryota; kingdom Metazoa; phylum Chordata; class Mammalia; order Artiodactyla; family Camelidae; genus Camelus; species Camelus ferus. Next base: position 45,082,542 of record NC_045700.1, read on the forward strand.
AAATTAGAAAAAAAAATGCTTTTTCTCCTTTTGCACAAAAATAATTCTATTCAACATTATTTATGATAATTAAAAATTGAAAATAACCTAAATGTACAGGAATGAAGATGGTAATAACTTAACATCTTATCCAATATGATAAGGTCATTAAAATCATTGTGAAGATTTTTGTATAACCAAAATCAACTGATTTGCTTGTAAAAGCATTTCAGTGAATAAAGCAGCATAGAAAAATCATATATACAATATAATCTCAATCATATAAAATGTATAAATTAAAAAGATTAAAAGGAAATATACTAAAATATTGAGTGGTTATTGCTATGGTAAAATGATGGCAAATTTTTGTTGCTGGCCTTTGTACTTTTTGGTATTGTCCAAATATTTTATAGGAATAGCAACTACCTTATGAGAAAAAAACTGTATTTTTTCAAGTGACTGGGTTTACTACCCCAGATTAGATTAATGAAGACAAACAAAAGGAGGGATTACCAGGGGATAGCGAAAGAAAAAAATGTTTGGTGCCTTCTTTTCCATAGAGTTTCCAGAAGTTATTGTTTGGCTTTTTAATAGGTACAATTAAACGAACGTAGATTTTTAAAGTATTTGCGGAAAGCTCTCAGAAACCCACCAGCAGAATCAGAGGAATGTCCATCTTCAACAATCACAGGAGCAAGTAAGAGCAAACAAAACCATGTCTGCAAAGCAAATGGCAAAACTGAAAAGAAACAGCATGCATATATGAAGACAAAAGCACAGAAACATGGCAGTAGGGAGACTAAACATGATCAGTTTAGTTATAAATTTAGATTCTCTATTAATAGAAAAATCCTGTCAGACTGTTAAAAATTAAAACCCAATACTTTGCTGCTTATAAAAAATACATCTAAATAAAATAACACAAAAAGACTAGAAAGAAAAGGATGAGTAAAATGTAGTAAGCAAGCTTGCAGTAAATTACAGATAGCATTATTAAGTTAAAAGAGAATTCAAGGGAAGAAATCTTAAAAGTTATTTTCATTTAATATAAACATTAGATTCTAAAAAAAGATAAGTGGCAATAGACACAAACAATTCACACAGTGGAAAATATGATTAGTTAATTAAGGGAACATGATGGCATCACTGCCTCTCTGGTATTTGCTTTTCCTTTCCACCCTGGGCACATGGGAAAACGATTCTTCCCAGATTCCCTTCAGTGAGGTGGGGCCATGTTACTGGATATAGACAACAGAACATGATCCGAAATTGCGTGTGTCTCAACCAGGGCAAGAATTTAAGAGTCAGGGTGCCACCATCTCACTCTCTTCTCTTTTTTCAGGGATTATAGAGACCACATACTAATGTGAAGTCACAAGATGGAAGTGACCTGGATGTCCCAGTCACTGCAGGGAAACCAGCTGCCTTATAAATTGGCCCACTGGTATCGGACTTATAAGGAAAAATAAACCTATGTTATTTTAAGCCTCTGAAGTTTGGTGCTTTATTTGCTACTGCAGCATAGTCTGTCCTGTCTTAATACAACAGAGAAATGGCAAACTGCCCAAATAATCAAGAAATTCAGATTAAACAATGAAGTTCCACTTTCCATGAGTTAAACTGAAGAGAGAAAAAAACCTTTAAAATGTTAATACCCAGTGCAGTGGGGGAAAGATTAATTTTTTCAATAAATTAGAGTGTGTCAAACAGATATCCACATAGAAAAATAAGCATCTTGACCCCGACTTTATACCAAATACAAAAATATATTGCAGATGGATTTCAGATCTAAATATGAAAATAAAAAATAAAGCACTTAAAAGAAAACATAGGGAAATACCTTCATGACTTACAGGTAGACAAAAATTTCTTAAACAAAATACAAAATGTGCTAACCATAAGGAAAGAATTTGACAGATTTAACAATATTAAGATTAAGAACTTCTCATCGCTGAAGACTATTTAAGATACTGAAAGCAGAGTGGGAAGATATTTAGAAACATATACCTGATAAAGGACTCATATTCACAACATATAAAACAGCAACAATAACCTCCTACACATCAGTTAGAAAAAGACTAACAATACAGTAGAAAAGTGGACAAAAACTTGAACAGTTGCTTCACAAAAGAGAATATCCAAATGACAAAAAACATATGAAAAGATGCTAAACATCTTTAGTTAACAAGGAAATGCCAAATGAGATACCACTTGCCAGAAGACTAAAATGAATAAGACAAAATGTCAGCCAACATTTGGAGCCCCAGGAACTCCCATACACTGGTGGGAGTGAAAAGTGGTACCCTTGGAAAACAGGGCAGCTGAAAAAATATATGTCTTATGATCCATCAATTCCATTCCTAATTATATTCCCAACAGAAATGCATACATGTATCCATCAAAGAACATGTACAAGACTTTATAAAGCAGCACTATTCATCACAGCCCCAAACCAGAAACTACCCAAATGCCTACCAGAATAAATACATTGTGGAACATTCACACAATGGAATACCATACAGAAACAAAAGTTAACAAATCACAGCTACACACAGTGACAAGATGAGTTGTACAAACAATGATGAACAAAAGAAGGTAGACATGAAAGATTACATACTATATGATTCCATTTATATAAAGTTCAAAAACAGGAAAAACCATCCTATAGTGTTAAAAATCAAGACAGACATGGAAGTAACCTAAATGTCCATCGACAGATGATTGGATAAAGACGGTATGATATATATATATAATGGAATACTACTCAGCCACAAAAAGGAATAAAATAATCCCATTTCCAACAACATGGATGGACCTGGAGATTGTCATACCAAGTGAAGTAAGTCAGAAAGAGAAAGAAAAATACCATATGATATTACTTATATGTGGAATCTAAAAAAATGAGACAAATGAACTTATTTACAAAACAGAAACACTCACAGACATAGAAAATAAACTTATGGTTACCAAAGGGGAAAGGAGGAGGGTAGAGGGACAAATTGGGACTTTGGGATTTCTAGATACTAACTACTATATATAAAATAGATAGACAGCAAGGTCCTACTGTATAGCACAGGGAACTATATTCAATACCTCTTGATAGCCTATAATGAAAAAGAATATAAAAAGGAATATATATATATATATATAACTGAATCACTATGCTGTACATGAGAAATTGACACAACACTGTACACCAACTACACTTCAATTAAAAAAATAAAAGAATCAAGACAGTGGTTACCTTTGGGGGTGTATGAGGGAGACTTCTGAGATGCTGATAATGTTCTATTTCTTGATTTAGGTTCAGATTATATAGTGTGTTCACTTTGAAAATTCATCAAGCTGTACACTTAGATTTGTATACTTTGGTGCATGTATATTTTACTTCAATAAAATGTTTAACATATGAAATAAAATATGTACATGCCACAAATACATAATACCAAATTTGGTAAGTATACGGTTAAATTTGCATTCTCATACATTGTCAGTATCAAGGAGAAACTGGTACAACCATTTTGAAAAGTAATTTGGATGTGTATGTGCAACATATGTTAACTATATAACACATGTGTATTCCCATTTCTGAGACTCTTTCCTAAGGAAAAATCCAAAATATGGGGGGAACTATAGACAAAAATGTTTATCACAGAGCTAAAGTCAACTATAACTATGGCATATCCTCCTGGTATATTTTTATTTAGTTACAGTTTTGACAACTTTGAAAACTTTAGTGCCACATGACACAAGCTTTTGGTATGATGTAAGGTGAAAAAGGAAAAAGGAAATTACATACACCCAATTATTATAATAAAATAAAGATATGTTAGAATAAAATGACTAGAAAGGAAAACACATGATATATATACTACATCCCTGCCTAGTCTCATCCACTCCATGAATCACATATGTGACGATGCCTCTTAAACCTGTATCTCCAGCCCACTCATCTCTTTCGAGCTGCAGGGTATTTAAACTGGCCACTACATATCTTCCTTTAGATGTTCCACACACGAGCGTAATTCCTCCTCCTTCTCTCTTTATATATATATATATATATATATATATATATATATATATATATATATATATTTTTTTTTTTTTTTTTAATCTTGAGTAGAAATGTGGCCAGTAATAAGAACAGGGATAGAGATTCAGTTATCCAAACAAGAGATCAGAGTCATTCTTTTTTTCCCTCACTTCTCATTCCCAATACCCCCATCCTTTACATTACCTTAGTCCGCACTGTCTCCTAAAGAGCCCTTCGAATTCATCCATCCATCCATCCATCCTTCTGCCATTTCCTTTGTCATTTCCCACCTAGATTATTACAAGATCTTTCTAACTCCTCTTCCTGCTTTCGGCCCCTTTCAGTTCGGCTGCTGTGGTTATAGTTATAAGACCAAATCAGAATATGTTTTTCCACCTCAAAATTCTTCCACAGGTACTCCTAAGTGACTGGATAAAGTTCAAATTCTCTAGCAGAGCCCATGTGATTCTTCTTTATCTTGTTATCATCTGCCTGTCTTTTCAGTTTTACACGCGGTTACTCCCTCTTGGGAATCCCACACTCCAGCAACACCAAAGTTATTATGGTGGCCAACAGGTAATACACTCCGTTTCACTTCCCTTGCCTTTTTCCAGCTCAGAATTCTCTTCTTTCTACCAGCTTTCTCTGACTCTATTTACCTAGCCCATCATCCAAGATTCAGTGCAAGACTTTCTCTGACTGGGAAACCTTCAGGGACTATATTTTTATATGGTTGCAATCATGGGATACACCCAGTTTTCCATCTTGTTCTATCACCAACATTAAAGCATGAGCAATTTTCTAGTTTTTCAAGGTGTTTTTCATAATTATCATTTAACACGCAGTAAGTTCTCTGTCTTCTCTGCTCCCACAGTAAACTGCATGTAACCTTTATTACATCACTTATCACTTTGTTTTGTAGCCATTCTTTTATGTGTTCACCTCCCCAACTAGGCCCTGAATTACTTGAGGGCAGAGATTTTTGTTGTATTTATTTCTATATTCCCAGCACAGAGTTTGCTGAAGAGTAGAAATCCACTAAGTAAAAGTAAATGAATGACTAAATAGTGGTTGCCTTAGCACAACAGAATAGGCAATTTTTTTTCCTTTTTTCAATTGCCAAAACTTTCTGTGGTTGCTTATGTATTTAGATTTACCATCTTAAAAAAAGGGGGGGGGTATTTAGAATACAATTTTCAGTAATATTATATTACCTTTACCATTTTAAATTATTTTTGATTCATCAAACTTATTACAATTCCCAATTTTGCTTAAGATGTATGTATACAATGAAGACAGATTGACAAGCATTTGTTATCTCCTGTTGTATTTGTAACACACTTCATTGTGCCTAATTAACAGTTAACGCTCGGTCCTTATCTTACTAGTCCTTCTGATAGTATTTGACTCAGCTGATTACTCTGTCCTCCTTGAACCTCTGTCTTTCTTTGACCTCTGGGACACTATCCTGGTTTCCCTCTTACTTTGATAGCTTCTTTTGACCAGTCCTGTTGCTGGACCCTCTGCTTCCTCTTCTTATCCACTAAATATTGGAGGCCACCAAACGTCAATCCATGATCTCCTTGTATTCTCTGTTTCCTACAGTCAGTTATCTCACTCTCTTTGGCCCTGGTTCTCAAGCCTGGCTACACATTAGAATCATCTGAGGAGCTTCTGTAAAGAAATGCCAAATCCAGATCCCTTTTGTATCAGAACCTCTGGGGGCAGAGCCAGGATGTTACAGGTTTTAAAGCACTGTAAGTGATTCTAGTGTGGGACCAGCGTTGAAGATCACGTCAAGTGGGTTTAAATAACATCTCTATGCAGATTAGTTCCAAACATATGTCCTTAGCCCTGACCTCTCTTTGAGCTTCAACCTCAAATATCCAACTGGTTCTCAACAACTTCTCCTGGGCTGTCAAATAACTACCGTCCAAAAATAAACTCTTGACTTTTGCCCCTAGACCTGCTCCTCACCCAGTCTTCCCATCTCTGCAAACAGTCCCATTATTTAGTAGTTGTATTACGTAGTTCAGATAGAAATGAGCACTGGGCAGGAGAGAGGAAGGGGAAAGGAACAATCCAGAGCACAAGGAACCTGAGCTGTCAATCAACCAGAGCACAGGGAACTTGAGTTGTCAATCAATCAATCAATCAATCATTCAATCAATCATGAAACCGGGATATAAAAAAAGGAAAAAGGGAACGGCGCCATTTTTCCTCTCTTGGATTGGCCCGCTCCCAATTCTCAGGAGTGTACAATCTCACTATTTTTTCTTTTTACTTCCCTAATGAAAATCTTGCTTATATCACGCTTTTTGTCTCTCGTCAAAAATCTTTTTTTTGAGTGACTAAGAACCCAGGTAACTCTTATTTTCCTTTTCCCACCAAAGTCCTGGGAATCCACATTTCTCTCACTTCCCACATCCAAACAATTCAGTCCTGATCTTTGTACACTAAATGTATTTTCTGAACTATACCATTTCTCTTCTCCTCCAAGGCTACCGCCCTAGCCTAGGCCAGTATCATCTCTTACAGAGCTGAAGCAATAACCTGGTCGTTGGTCTCCCTGCTTCCACTCCTGCATTCCCACCCTTCATTTTTTTTCCCCTTGTGATGAGAACTTTTAAGATCTACTCCTAGTGACTTTCATATATACCATACAGCAGTGTTAACTAAAGTCATCATGTTGTATATTACATCCCCAATACTTATTTACCTTCTAATCGAGGTCTGTACCTTTTGACTTCTTTTATTCAATTCCCCCACCCCCTACCAATAGTGCATTTTAGGCTCAATGAAATATGGTAGTCAGCACTCAATAAATAACATAATGGGCTGGGGAGACTGAATAAACATAAAAGTAATTAGAATAAATGTTGTACATCTGGGCCAAAAAGGTTATATCCTAGTTAACATATATGTAGAGGAAATGCACCATAAAAACAGGAAATTTTCTTTGGTGGGAGGAGGGCAGAAAACCCTGGGTTGCACCTCAAACACATGCACTGGGAGCCTAGGTGACTTGAGGGTAGAGGGACAGTCACTGGAAAGAGAAGTCACATTTGGAACAGAACTGGTCATCAAAGAAAAAAGTATCAAAGATACTGGACAAAGGTTTGTCCAGAACCTGCCTCTTCTCAACTAAAAAAGTGGTGGCAAGCACAGCATTTTTTTTTTTTAGGCTAAGAGTTGTTGCTAAATAAGGCCCCCAAAAGGATATGGGAGCAACTTCTACCAAGGGTATAGTGCATTCTTTTAAACACAAATAGTTCTGCATTAATAGTACCAATGTTTTATTAGCTAGTATTTTTTAATGCTTGCCATATGCCAGGTGCCCCGTGGAGTGTTTACATGCATTATCTAACTTGATCCTAACAGTAAGCTCTCTGGAACGGGTCCTATTGTTATCCTTGTTTTACAAGTGGGAAAGCCGAGGCTTAGAGGGATTAGGGAGCCTATCCAAAGTCATGCAGGTGTTAAGGGAAGAAACCAGAATTGAAACCCAGGTCTGCCTGAGACCAAAGTCCATGCTCTCAACTGCTCTGGTGACTGCCTTTTATACACTTCCATCCCCAAAGACTATGCTTCTTAATTTCTGGATGGAATGTCACAGAGCTTTCAATTACAGCCTGGAGCTGAGAGGAAGTGTGTTTTTCAGCTCCTCGCCCTTTCCTACTTCCTAACCCTCTTTCTTCTTCCTTGAAGAAGAAATACAAGATAAATAGGTTTGGTTGCAGACATATTTTGTGACAAAAGGGGAAACAAAAACGACAGAACAGGCAACACAACAGTGGAATATAACTCCAAACTTGATGATCAAGGTAACCGACAGAGTTAAACAAAGCATTAGCTGAAATGGATTGAGAATCAGTCAGCTTTATAAGGAAAACTACAGACAAGCTTAAGCTCTTACTTGCCTAAATAGAGTCAAACAAAGCTGCTATAATGTATATTGCTTTTATTCTTTTTGTTAAACATTTATAGACCTATTAAACCAAAGAAATATAAATGTGAGTTAGGTTTTGTACCACTTTTCTGGTTTGGGGTACCGATTTAACTTAACATTATCAAAACAGTCTTAATT